>NC_040023.1:11004283-11015366 GCF_000972845.2 Larimichthys crocea
AAAAAAAGTATATACAATAAATAGAAGAACAATATTGAGTCTGGGTCACCAGCCTCTCTGGGTTAGTAGTCATCGTGCACGCTGTGTAACTTTAAAAGTACAACATGAAGTCTTCCATAACACGCAGTGTTTGTGGAAACCAAAACTGTGAGCTGGTGTGCAGCCTGAGCGGTAATCCCCCATGTCGGATCTATTTTTAGCCAGTTCGTCCAGAGGCACAAAGCTGAAACCCAGACGGTGCCAAACACCGAGCTCCTGCACATTCACATCCACAGCTTCATCAGATCATCTCCTGCAGCACACTTTGCCCTCTGTGTGAGCCAATCAAAGCTGCTCACTCTTAATGATTCAGTCCTGTTGATGACTTTAAGCCTGCACGGGTGTGGCTCCTTTATTTTTTTATGGTTTTATAGTAACAGAACTCTTCTGTCCATTGAAGTCCGCTTGGTGTGCTGCTGTTGGCAGCCGTCCATGGATAGCTGCTGCATGGCCTCATTACTTTCCTCTGAGTCATAAACACATGACACGACTGGGGGAGTAGCAGTGCATGGTGTTTTCAAGATCTTTCCACTTCCTTGCTTCCTTCTCTTTCAGGTGTCCATGTTTTGCAGAGGCTCAACGGCTGCGAGTGGGACGACGAGACCAACGAGGTGAAGTACGGCTATAACCAGTACGGTTATAACGGAGAGGACTTCATATCGTTCCACCTAGATACGTTGACATGGGTCGCACCGCAACCGCAGGCCTTCACCACCAAACTGAAATGGGACGCAGACAGGCCGAGAATCAAGTACAATAAGGATTACCTCACCAAGATCTTCCCTGATTGGCTGAAGAAGTATGTGAAGCACGGGAAGAGTTCTCTGACAGGGACAGGTACGATCACATGACTGAACATCAACCTGTACGATCACATGACTGAACATCAACCTGTACAATCACACTGAACATCAACCTGTACGATCACATGACTGAACATCAACCTGTACGATCACACTGAACATCGACCTGTACGATCACACTGAACATCGACCTGTACGATCACACTAAACATCAACCTGTACGATCACACTGAACATCAACCTGTACGATCACACGACTGAACATCAACCTGTACGATCACATGACTGAACATCAACCTGTACGATCACATGACTGAACATCAACCTGTACGATCACATGACTGAACATCAACCTGTACGATCACACTGAACATCAGCCTGCACAGTACAGACAGACACTGTCTGGTTGTCTGACTTTAGTTTAAGTCAAAGCTGAGGCTGTGATAACCTGTGCTGGTCCTCTCTATATATCCAGACAGTGTGCTGGTTGCATATGTTTTTATACCTCTTAATGCACCAATTAGGTTTGCAAAGGGGCAGAAAGTTTTCAGTACATTCCAGAAGTTAAGCTCAGGAATTTTGGAAATATTCCAAATCAGAAACTCTGTGGGAATTTATAGAAACTAACTGTAACTTGTAGGTAATTGAAACAAAGTGTATCATATCCAAACATAAATCTAAACATGCAAAATAAAACCATTAAAAAAACATTTCAACAGATTTATTTGTAAGTAGAACTTTATCAAGTTTGAATTATTTTATTGAACAATATTATGTAGTCTACAAGCTCAGATGGGTCTTCAATAGTCTCTGTATGCTCTGGGCTCTAAAGTGTGGTCCAGGTACAGAAATCACCTGTGCAGGTAGGGGGCGTGGCCTCAATAGCCCTGCAGTAAGGAAGAATAGCAGATATTCAGGTGTACCTGCATGAAATCTGGTTGTTTGAGTCCCCAACTGTATTTAAGTTCCCTGATAAAGTTGAGAGCAGAGCCCACAGGTGTCTTTCCTCTTCTGTTTGACCTTTTCTTTACCTTCACTCTCCCTCTCTCTGTCTGCAGAGCTTCCCTCAGTGTCTCTCCTCCAGAAGACTCCCTCCTCTCCAGTCACCTGCCATGCTACAGGTTTCTACCCTGACAGAGCCATGATGTTCTGGAGGAAAGATGAGGAGGAGCTTCACGAGGGTGTGGACCACGGAGAGATCCTCCCGAACGGTGATGGAACCTTCCAGATGAGCATCGACCTGAACCTTTCGACAATCTCACCTGAAGACCAGAGGAGGTGCGAGTGTGTGTTTCATCTCTCTGGTGTCGAGAACGACATCGTCACCAGACTGGACGACACGGAGATCATGAGCAACTCGGGTAAGACTGCGCTTTGTTGGGTATTTTAGCTTTCGCTGAAATGACACCTGTGACAGTAGGCGATGTTTATGCGTCATGTGATATAAACTGATATGATTTTACTGAGAAATGTGAGCTCATAAAATCGACGAGTATTGCCGACGTGACTTTCAGACTCTTATTTTCAAAGATTCATCATGGAAAAGGTGATAAACCAACAGTCAACAATGTTCTGCGAACACACATTTCTTCTGACTTTAATGTATTTTTACACACACGCTTTTCAAATATGATGAGTGTATGAATACGTTATTTCTGCTTCATGTGTCTCTCTGTATATTTTTCTGTTTTAGTGAAGCCCGGTCTCGTCATCATTGGCTCCGTCGCAGCTGTATCGGCTCTCCTCCTCATCGCCGTCATCGTCATCGCTGCCATTGGAATCTACCATTACAGGAAGAGAACAGGTGAGAGAGAAAAAACGGAAAGATTATCTGCTGATGACTCTTTCAGTGTTCATCCGCTGACGTTTACAACTCTAACTGAAATTCTGTCTCTTGTTTCGATTTCAGCCAAACCCTCCGAATCTGAGAGTGAGTAAAACTAAAAGTGTTTCACCATGCAGATGAACAAAGACACAGTTTGACAGTTTGTTTCTGACCTTACAGCTCCTGGCGGTTCTGAGCTCTCTGTGATGCTGAATTCAGAGAATCCTGAACAGCCGAGAGACGAAGAATAATCTCACGTGACGTGTTCGACTCGATCAGCGCTCAGACTGAAAGGTGGCCTCCATCGAAAGTCATGTCCTTGAAAAGTGTGTTTCACTTCATGATTGTAGTTTCACGTCACACATTTCTAACTGATATGTTCACACACCTTTTTTCTGATTGTATCATTCATTTCACATTTATGTAATCGTGTGTTTACTTTCATAAATTTCCAACATTTCTCGTGTGTTCGCTCGTTTTATTACATATTTCTGTAAACACACTGAACAAAGTTCATCATTGAAACTATTTACACACTAAATAATGTCTCAGACTAGTGGAAACACTCACATTGAGTTGTTTTTGTCTTTTGAGTCTTAACAGTGTTACTTTTTTATTATGCATATGAGAAAATCTGATTTATAGTTTGTACTTATGACTGTCATTAACTGACAGTGTTAACCTGCTGTGCTCCGAGCGTGCCTCGTGCTAACTCACCAAAGTCCTGACCGTCTTTCTCCAAACACAAACACACCGAGGACGAACGTCGTTAAACTTAAACTGACAAATACTGAAAAACAGAAATGTTGAAAGATGTAAATCTATGATGTAAAGATTTGAGATTTAATTATTTTTGCACTTGAGAAAATGAAGTTAATGTATACGTATATTTATGGTATTGTCTAGGAGTTGTTTTTTTGTTTTTTTTTAAATATGCTAATTTTTGAAAGAGTTTGGATCAGCCAGTTAACCTGAGAAGATACGAGGACAGATATCTGCTGTCAGTAGATTTATGATACCCATGCAGGGTCTAACTATAATAATTTAACATGCAAGTATTGAAATGTCCAAATGGAATTGATTATTTTTTAGTTTGTTCTTTGTGTTTGCTGCTGTTTTGGTTTTCAATAAAATTGCAGCTTTGACTCGTTTGGCTCTTTTTGTCCACACGCTTCATGTCAGATGCAGAGTGTTACCGAGCAGCTCGTCAAAAAATAATTTCACAATTTCAGACACTTCAATATTTTTTGTTTTGCTGTTTTTCACACATTTGTGTCTCTCACCTCTTTTTTATCTTAATGCAGTTCAGCACATCATTTAGATTTAGCTGCCATCCTCTTTCAAAAGCATTGATAATCAAAGTATTTATATCAGTTATGTCTGACCTCAGTTCACCTTTATCATTTTCTGTCTGAGTGATAGAAAATCATGAATGCTGTGTGTACAGCCGACGTCACGTCTTGTTAGACCCAGAGACAGTTTCCATTTGAGTGTATGTGCACGGTCCTGAACAAGACGGCCAGCAGGGCGCATGGCAGACTGTGGAAAGCAGGGAGGATCCAGAAGTCAGACTTTGTTGAACAGTGGTTAGAATATCAACAGTTCCTTCGACCAGGAAACAGCTCAGTCCTTCACCCACACGCCTTCATCAAAACAAGATGAAGTTATTACTTTGGCTGCTTCTCTGTCACGTTTCATCAGCAGGTAAGATCACATTTGAAATCTTTACCTTTAGCTCAGCTCGACACACTTTAGTTTGAGTTCACCCTCAGCTTGATAAGAATTACATCATATTCATTCTGAATATATAAACCTTGTTTGTCCTGCAGTGAAACACTCCCTGAAGTATTTCGTAACTGGATCTTCTGGAGTCACAAACCTCCCAGAGTTTGTTGGAGCTCTAATGGTTGATGAAATTCTGACGGGTTACTGTGACAGCAACAAAAAGGAGATCGAGCTAAAACAGGACTGGATGAAAAAATTATTTAAAGACAAGCCTCAGCACTTTGAGCGATACATGGGAGAGTGTCTTAATTATCAGCCAACCATGTCCAAAGCCATGATTTATAATTTGAAGCGGCGCTTCAACCAAAGTGGAGGTAAAGTATTTCTTCATGTTGCACACTAGCAGCACATCGTGCAATTTCTAATTTTGTTTGTCTCTCTCTCAGGTGTCCACATTTTACAGGAGGTGTTTGGCTGTGTTTGGGATGATGAGACTGGAGAGGTTCGTGGTTTTAATCAGTATGGTTATAATGGAGAAGACTTCCTGTCACTTGACCTGGAGATGCTGACATGGATCACTCCTAAACCACAGGCTGTCATCATCAAACAGAGATGGGATGCTGACAAAGCTAGAGTCAGATTCAATGAGGTTTACCTCACACAGATTTGTCCCGAGTGGCTGAAGATGTATTTGGTCGCTGGCAGCAGCTCTCTGCAGAGAACAGGTAGGATCACATGACCTGAATGATGTGAATATAACCTGCTCAGACTGGTGGATCATTCTTCTTTAGGGGTAGTGTGGCTCCATTCTCTGTCTATATACAGACTGTGTGGTGGTTGTGTAGCAAACGTGTTATTATGAAGCGCTGGCAGATGTTCTTATAGCTCAGTAGATGGGTCTATGGGCCTGTACATGTGGTGACTTTACCTGAAAGAAAAGTTCATGTTGTGAGTTCAGCTGTGGACTTCCTCTCTCTGTCTGCAGAGCTTCCCTCAGTGTCTCTCCTCCAGAAGACTCCCTCCTCTCCAGTCACCTGCCATGCTACAGGTTTCTACCCTGACAGAGCCATGATGTTCTGGAGGAAAGATGGAGAGGAGTTTCATGAGGACGTGGAGCACGGAGAGATCCTCCCCAACCATGATGGAACCTTCCAGATGAGCGTCGACCTGAACCTTTCATCAGTCACACCTGAAGACTGGAGGAGGTACGACTGTGTGTTTCATCTCTCTGGTGTAGAGGACGACATCGTCACCAGACTGGACAAAGCAGAGATCAGGACCAACTGGGGTAAGACTGGGATTAGAGGGTGCTGAATGGGACTGCATGTTGTTTGTTTGAATCCAGCTGTGAAAAAAGTCATAGAAATATTACGTATGAATAAATCCTTAGATGGATGTACTTCTGTTCTAACCTGCTTTATCTGGACCAGTTTGATTTTTTTATTTAACAGTGGAGCCGAGTGACATGACCCTCCTCATCGCTGCTCCAGTGGTTGTTCTTGGTGTCGTCTTCATCGCTGTCATCACTGGATTAATCATTTACTTTAAGAAGAAGACAGGTGAGAGAGAAAAATGGAAAGTAGGCCTACTTTGATTTTAGTCTTTGAGTTGATGTTTTTATAGAAGATTTGAAACAGGCTTCAGTAGTAACCAACAGTGAGTGTGTCACTGACAACTGGAACTGAAATGATTTCTCTTTTGATTTCAGCCTCACGTCCTCCATCTTGTAAGTCAAACTTTTATTTGATTTCAACTGATCTGACTCACACTTTATGCTGCAGATTAAAAAGTGTTTCACATTATTGTGCAGATGAACTTTTTAAAGACTGTTTCCTGTATTTAATGTTTCTAAAAGTTCAGTGCAGGATGAGTGAACTTTACACAGTTTAACAGTTTGTTTCTCATCTTACAGCTGCTGACAGCTCTGAGCTCTGTGAGAAACTGAATCCAGAGACCTGAATGACAAACACACTCAGGGAGTTTCCTCATGTGACACATAGACAGAACAACAGAGAAGTTCAGTGGTTATGATTCATGTGGTTGGTGTGTAAATGTTAAATAAATAAATAAGTATTTATGGTTTTTAGAAGAATTATGAATCAGAGAAATCTTTTTTTTTGTACTGATGTTTTTTCAAATAAATCTTCAAAGGTTTGTCTCTCTGCACTCTGTGACTTTAGCTGCAGTTATCTGAATATTACCTGAGCATTCAGAAGTTCAGCTCTCTCTATTTTAACTTATTTATACTCATAGTAAATGCAGTCATTCGTATCCTGACAGCACACAGCTGCAGCTTTCTCTCTCTCCTCAGAACAAGAAACAACCTGCTGAAGTGCTCGGGACTCTAAAGGATCATAAACTCCACGTGCATACATACAGTGCATGTAATGCCACGGTGTGAAACACAGTAAGCAAGGCGTGGATGTGTGAGTCATACTGGACTCTGAACTTTACTGCGAAACATAAATAAACGTGGCTTTTGTATCACTTGAACAAACATGTCATATGTAAAGCTGAAGCAGGAAAGGTTCATATATTTACTGTAATGTGTCACAGAGTCAACTTTAAACTTTCACCAGTAGTCTAAGGCACTTTGTGCTTTCTATACCAAACACAATATACAGCAATATATCCACCACAGAGTCTGACTGTGGCTCAGACTGTCGTTCTCTTTGTTACCACTAGAGAGCAACATAACCCTGAGATCTCTTAGCCTTTATTTTTTAAACACTAAAGCTGCATTGGTCTGCTCCTGCAAAAAGCCTGTTCTTTGTGGCAGGTATGATCTGTAAGTCTGTAAAATTGTCAGAAGAGGAGATGCTATGGAGGTTCATCTGTCTGTTTATGAACTGCAATTTATCTGAACTACAGCTCAAATAACTCTTCTAACATTTTGTGATAGTATGATGTCTGTCTTTCAGCCTTTTATTTCACCAAGCTCTCACCAACCTCTAAATTTCACCAAGCTCTCACCAACCTCTAAAAGTCAGTCCCACATTTACTCCTGTCCGGCATCTTCTTAGTCCGCTCAGCCCAGCTCTGGTTCTGGCACGACAGCGGCTCCAAAACACCTGTGGCACAAACACTAACACTTCCTCTGTACTCTGAGCTCATATTCCAGGCAGTCGGCTAACAGACTGAGCTAACAGCAGCTAACAGACTGAGCTAACAGCAGCTAACAGCAGCTACAGCTGTCAGCAGTTTACTTCACTGTCCATCATAAACTCTGTAAATCACAGAGAGTTGAGGCGGAGCAGCCGGAGGACATCAGAGGGAAAACCAGAAAACATTTCCTCCATAAAATATGATCCAGTTTAGTTACAGAGTTTGAGAACAGACGACCTGATCACACGTCAGTGTAGCTCGAGCTTCTCAAGCTTTTTTGAGGAAAGTTGCTGAGGTTCTCAGCCTTTTAATCTGAGCTGGCTGCTTTCTGCTCAGCCTGTTTTTGTGTCCTCTGTTTCCTCGAAGGTCCTGCTGCCTCTGGAGCTTCTGTTCCTCAGGCGGCTGCTCCGGATCAACTCATTCGACACATCCTACAACAAATGGATTCTCACGGATTGATTTAAAATGAGGTTTTAGTACACAGAGTTATTCATCTGTAACTTGATCTGATTCTTGCTCGATCCACTATGAACTGAATTTGTAGTAGTAGTTGTGTGGTGCAGTTGTGTTGTAGTTAATCTGAGTACAAAAAATCAAGACCTGCCTCGTTATCTGAAGAGAAACCTTTTTAATGTTTGAATCTGAAGCGTTAAACTCGTTATGTTCGAAGCATTTTATTGTGTCAGTGCAGACAGTAAAGTGTCGAAAACCCTGAACCTGTTCGCTCACGTAGCTCTGCTGCAGGCCGATCACCAAAACACAATGAATGTTTCTGAGAAACGTCTTCAGTGGAATGACAGATGTTCAGATGCACTCCCAGACAGACAGACAGACATTTGAATCAATCAATATCTTTGTCATTGAATAAAGTCTACTTCAAGTTCACACGTTCTCATGGCCGTCTGCAGCCGGCTGCTCATTTTGTCCGGGGGAGCTCCGCTGACCCCGGAGCCACTGCCAGGGATTGTCCTGATGCAAATCAGGTTCGGGGAGGGGGGCAATTCATCGTCGCACAATTCGATTAGACATCTGCATATTGAGCATCTGCACCCCATGAAAATCTGCCAATACTTACCCTCCCCCCTCCACTGCCACCATATTCTCTAGCCCCCACACATGGGGGAGCGCCCCACGACCTCAGGGGCAGCCTCGGTCTCTGCTCCCCCCTCACCTGCCTCCCCCCTGTCTCTTCCCCCTCTTGTGTCCCCTCCTGACCCTGTCAGGCCCGGCTACAATACCTGACCCCGCCCCAGAGACGGGACGATTGGAGTTCAAGGTAAACGTCCCTTTCTGAGTCTGTCTGCAGGCCGCCCTGCCCTGCCCTGCCTGGCCCGGCCCGGCCCGGCCCGGCCTCTGTCTGATAATCACATGCACCGCTCTTTTTTCATACTTTCTCACACACACACGTTTTTTTCAGAAGACATGACTTTGCCTTGAAAACGAAGGCTTTCCTTTCTCTGCAGCTCCTCCATTGTAATCAAATCTGACCGCTGGCTCTTCATTCATCTCTGCCACTCAAACGTTTTCCCTCCTTTTTTTGTTGTCACTTATTGATTCATCAGGTTCTCTTTCAGCTCTGGGAAGAGAGAGTGACCATGTCAAGAAGTTTAAAGCAACATGTCGAGCCTTACTGCACACAATGCAGAGTTAAGAAGTGATGGCCATGCCAGAAAATCGAGCAGAAGTTGCTGAAGTTACTGCTAATAAGTTAAATTTTTCAGCTAATGCAGCAAATAAAGACATGTATCATACATCAATATGTGTCTGCTATCCAAAATAAATGTATTTACATGTAAGCTACTCTGAATATCTTCAAAAAATGTTTTAAATTCATCTAAAAACATCCATTTACTGCTCGAAATGAGACGATATGAAATCATCTCACAGTGCTCAACCATCATTTGACTCAAATATTAGTTTGAAAATGTTCAGTGCAATCATCTAAACTCATCTCTGGTCCAACAAAAGGCTCCACTGTTGGAGAGAAGATGTTTTTTTTTTAGCTCTTGTGGAGAACAAAAGATGTCAATGTGTTCACGTCTTCATGTCTGTATACTGTATCATTTTACAGAAATAACATATTTCAGTGGTTTTCTCACGTGCAGCTGTGCTGTGTGTTTGAACCCGACCCTGTGATTTCTCCTTCTCTATTTAAACACAAAGCTTCAGTAAAGAAACTAATTTTAGGACTGTTGAAGTCAGACACTGCCTCAGTTTGACACCTGCTTAAGTGAGCTCACTTGTATATTGCATGATGGACAGTCTTAATACACTTTCAGGATATATGGCAAACACTTCTGCTTCACTGTGATAAATATAACACTGATCTTCACTGTTTAGTGCTGTAGTGTTAGAGATGCAGAGGTGTTCATGATTCTTTTTAAATATGTTTTCTCTTCTCTGATGTTTCTGTTTTTTGTAACTTCTGTAAATTCTAATAAAAATATTCAAAAAAAAGATGTCAGTGTTTTGTGGAAATGTTTTATACCTGCACATTTATAGTACTCTCACTTTTATTACCGCTTATATACTTGCACTACAGCTCTTCTCTTTTAAGAAATTGTATATATTTATATATGTTTTAATCTTTGGGGGGAGTAACTTAAAAAGCAGGTGTTATGGTTTTAAACAAAGATATTTATTAAATGTTTTAACAAAGGGAGGTGAGGCACACGCCTAAAAAATAACAGACCTGACTCGTCCTTACAGTGTTACCTGTGTGAACACATCTCAGGACAGCTGTGGCTCAGGAGGTAGAGCGAGTTGTCCAGTAAACAGATGATCGGTGGTTTGATGCCTGGCTTCTCGAGTCTGCATGTTGAAGTGTCCTTGGTGAAGACACTGAGCCCCAAATTCAGACTTTTTTTCTGCAAAATTCTGACTTTTTTTCCTTAATTTTCTGACTTTTTTTCTTTTTTAAATCAGACTGTTTTCCCACAGAATTCTGACTTTTTTTATAAAAAATGTAGGTAAAAAAAGTCAGAATTTTGAGGGAAAAAAGTCAGAAATTTGAGAAAAAAGTCAGAATTCTGTGGAAAAACTGTCTGAATTTAAAAAGAAAAAAGTCTGAATATAAAAAGGAAAAAGTCCGAAATTTTAGAAAAAAAGTTAAAAAGTCAAAAAAGGGAAAAAAATTAAGAAAAAACAAAAAAAAATAAGAAAAAAAGTCAGAATTGAGGGGAAAAAAGTCAAAATTAAGTAAAAAAAAACTGAATTTAAAAAGAAAAAGTCTGAATTTAAAAAAAAAAAAGTAAAGAAATTTAGAAAAAAAAGTAAAAGATGTAAGGAAAAAGTCTGAATTTTGAGGGAAAAAAAGTCAGAAATTTGAGAAAAAAAATTAATTTTTGAGAGAAATGTCTAAATTTTAATAAAAAAAGGCAGAATCCTGTGGAAAAACAGTCTGAATTTAAAAAGAAAAAAAGTAAACAATTTAAGAAAAAAAGTAAAACAATTAAGGAAAAAAGGTAAAAAAAAAAAAGTAGGAAAAAAAGTCAGAATTTTGAGGGAAAAAATCGAAATTTGAGAAAAAAGTTAACATTTTGAGAAAAAAATCAAAAATTTGAAAGAAAAAAAAGTCAAAATGAAA
>NC_040023.1:11015376-11021536 GCF_000972845.2 Larimichthys crocea
TTTTTCTCAAAATGATGCCTTTTTACTCAATTTTCGGACATGTTCCACTCAAAAGTCTTACGTTTATTTCTTAATGTTTTGAGCTTTTTTTTCTCACATTTCTGACTTTTTTCCCCTTAAAATCGGAGTTTTGTCCCCTTACATCTTTTACAGTTTTTCTTAAATGTTTGGCTTTTTTTTCTCAAAATTTTTGCCTTTTCTCAAATTTCTGACATTTTTTCACTTTCAAAGTCGGACTTTTTTTTTCCTACTTTTTACTTTTTTTTCGTACTTTTTTACTTTTGTATCATTAAGATTTTGACTTTTTTTCTTTTTTAAATTCAGACTGTTTTTATCCACAATTTCTGACTTCTTCTTCAAGATTTCTGTCCTTTTCCCCCTTAAAATTCTGACTTTTTTCTAACATTTTTTGTTACTTTTTTTTTCTCAAGATATTTAATGTGTTTTTCACTACTTTTTTAGAACTTTTTTCTTAAGTTTTAACTTTTTCGTTTTTATGTTCAGACTTTTTTTCTTTTTAAATGCGACAGTGTTTTCCACAGATTCTGACTTTTTTCTCAATTTCTGACTTGTTTTTCCCCTCAAAATTCGGACTTTTTTACCTACATTTTTAACTTTTCTTTAAATTATTTACTTTTTTTTCTTAATTCTTGTTACTATTTTTTTCTAATTTTTTTGTACTTTTTTCTTTTTAAAATTCTGACTTTTTATTTCTCAAATTTCTGAATTTTTTTACCCTCACAAATTCTGACTTTTATTTAACTGACATTTTTTACATATTTTTTCTTAAAATGTGTTACTTTATTTCTCATATTTTTTACTTTTTTTTTCTTTTAAATTCTGCTGTAGTGTTGAGAGATCAGAGTGTTGTTCATGATTCTTTTTAAATATGTTTTCTCTTCTCTTTTGATGTTTCTGTTTTTTGTTAACTTCTGGTAAATTCTAATAAACATATTCCAAAAAAGATGCAGGTTTGTGGAAATGTTTTATACCTTTGGCACATTTATAGTCCTACTATTCCGCTATATACTTGCCACTGACAGCTCTTTCTTTTAAGAAAATTGTAATTATATTATTTATATGTTTTATATCTTTGGGGTGATAACTTAAAAGAGCAGTGTTATGTTTTAAAACAAAGATATTTATGAAATGTTTTAAACAAGGGAGGCGCGGCACACGCCCTAAAAATAACACGACTGGACTGCCTCCTTAACACGTGTTACCTGTGTAACACATCTTCAAGGACAGCTGTGGCTCAAGGAGGTAGGGTGAGTTGTCAGTTAAGACGAGTGATCGGTGGTTTGATGCCGGCTTCTCGAGCTGCATGTTGAAGTGTCCTGGTGAAGCCATGAGCCAATCAGTTATATTTTTCCTAAAATTCGAGCTTTTGTTCTAACTTTTTTTAGACCTTTTATTCTTCAGGATTTTCTGCTTTTCACCTAAATTCTGACTTTTTTTTCTTAGACATTTTTACTTTTAATTTTTTGACCTTTTTTTTCTCAAAATGAATGCGATTTTCTCAAATTTCGTGACATTTTTCCCCTCAAAAATTCTGACTTTTTTTTTCTTATTTTTGACCTTTTTTTTCTCACATTCTGACTTGTTTCCCCGTAAAATTCGGAGTTTTTTCCCTTACATCTTTTACATATTTTTCTTAAATTTTGAAACTTGTATTATTCTCAAAATTTTTGCCTTTTTGCTACAAATTTCCATGACATTTCACCTTTCAAAATTCTGACCTTTGGTTTCCTACATGTTTTGCATTTTTTTCTTACTTTTTTTGTTCTTTTTTTCTTAGATTTTTGACTTTTTTTCTTTTTAAATTCAGACGTTTTTTTTCCCAGATTTGACTTCTTCATCAAATTTCCGGTGCTTTTTTCCCCCTTAAATTCGACCTTTTGTTCCTTACATTTTTTTTACTTTTTTTTCTCACATATTTAATTTTTTTTTTTCTACTTTTTAAGGGAACTTTTTCTTAATTTTTGACTTTTCTTTTATGTTCAGAACTTTTTTCGTTTTAAATGCAGACGTTTTTCCACAGAATTCTGACTTTTTATTCTCATTTCTGGACTTTTTCCCTCAAATCTGACTTTTTACCTACTTTTTAACTTTTTTTTCTTAAATTATTTACTTTTTCGTAATTTTTTTGACTTTTTTTCTTAATTTTTTTGTACTTTTTTTCTTTTTAATTCCTGACTGTTGTTCTCAAATTTCGTGAATTTTTTTACCCTCAAAATTCTGATTTGTTTAACGACATTTTTTACATTGTTTTCTATAGATGTTTTTTACTTTTTTCTCATATTTTTTACTTTTTTTCTTGTTTAACATTCTGCCTGTATTGTTAGAGGGCGAGGTGGTTTATGAGTCGTTTAAATATGTTTTTCTCTTCTTTGATGGTTTCTGTTTTTTTGTAACTTCTGTAAATTCTAATAAAAAATAAGTCCAAAAAAAATGTTAAGTGTATGTTTGTGGAAAGTTTTATACCTGCACATTATATATACTATTACGCTTATTAACATGCACTACAGCTCTTCTGTGTTTAAGAAATTGTAATATATTTAATATATGTTTTGAAATCTTTGGGGGGAGTAAACTTAAAAAGCGAGGTGTTATGGATTTTAAACAAAGATATTATAAATGTTGTAAACAAAGGAGGTGAGGCACACCCTAAAAATAACAGACCTGACTCGTACTACAGTAGAAGTTTACCTGGTGTAACACATTTCAGACAGACTGTGGGCTCAGGAGTAGAGTGAGTTCGTCCAGTAAACAGATATCGGTGGTTTGATGCCCGGCGTCTCGAGTCCTGCATGTTTGAAGTTTCCGTGGTGAAGACACTGAGCCCCGGCCAAATTCGAACTTTTTCTGCAAAATTCGCTGACTTTTTTTCCTTAATTTGTCTGACTTATTTTTTCTTTTTAAGCAGACGGTGTTCCCACAGAATTCTGACTATTTTTTTTCTTTAATTTTTTGACCTTTTTTATCTCAAATTTCCTGACTTTATTTTCCCCTTAAAATTCTGACTTTTTTTCCTACTTTTTTTACTTTGTTTCTTAGAATTTTTTTGTTTGACTTTTTTATTCTCTCAAATGATGCCTTTTCGTCAAAATTTTCTGACATGGTTTTTCCCCCGCCAAAAGCTGACTTTTTTGCGTTAATTTGTTTGTTTTTGAACCTTTTGTTCTCAGCATTTCTAGACTTCTTTCCCCCTTAAAATTCGGAGTTTTTCCCTTACAGCTTTTACATTTTTTTCTATAATGGTTGGAAATATTTTTTTCTCAAATGATGCCTTTTTCTCAAATTTCCTGAATTTTTCCCCCTTCAAAATTCTGACTTTTGTTTTCTTAATTTATTGAACCGTTTTTCTCAAATTTCTGACGTTATTTCCCCGTAAATTCGGAGTGTTTTTTCCCTTACCATCTTTACATTTTTTCTTAAATGTTTGACTTGGTTTTCTCCAAATTTTGCCTTTTTTCCAAATTGCCTGAACATGTTTCCCGTTCAAAATTCTGACTTTTTTTCCTTACATTTTTTTTACTTTTTTTCTTACTTTTTTTTTTACTTTTTCTTGAGATTTTTGACTTTTTTTGGTTTTTAAATTCAGACTTTTTTTCCACAGACAATTCTGACTTCTTACGTTCATTTCTGAGCTTTTCCCCCTTAAAATGTCTGACTTTTTTTTCTTAAATGTTTTTACTTTTTTGTCTCAATTTTAACTTTTTTTCTTACTTTTTTAAAGAAACGTTTTTAAAAGTCAAACATTTAAGATAAACAAGTATCAAAAAATTTAAGAAAAAAAGTCAGAATTTTAAGGGAAAAAAGTCAGAAATTGATATTTGAAAAAAGGTCAAAAAATTAAGAAAAAAAAGTAGAATTTGTGTGGAAAAAAACAGTCTGATTAAAAAGCAAAAAAAAAAAAGTCAGAAAATTAGGAAAAAGTCGAGATTTTAGAAAAAAAGTCTGAATTTGGGCTCAGTGTCTTCACCAAGGACACTTCAATATGCAGACTCGAGAAGCCGGGCATCAAACCCCATCATCTGTTTACTGGACAACTCATCTACCTCCTGAGCCAAGCTGTCCTGAAAGTGTTTCACACAGGTAACACTGTAAGGACGAGTCAGAGTCTGTTATTTTTTAGCTGTGCCTCACCTCCCTTTGTTTAAAACATTTAATAAATATCTTTGTTTAAAACCATAACACCTCTTTTTGAAGTTACTCCCCCAAAGATAAATACAACATATATAAATATATACAATCTTAAAACAGAAGAGCTGTAGTGCAAGTATAAGCGGTAAAGTGAGAGTACTATAAATGCAGGTATAAAACATTTCCACAAACAAGACTCTTTTTTTTGAATATTTTTATTAGAATTACAGAATTACAAAAAACAGAAAATCAAAGAAGAGAACATATTTAAAAAGAATCATAACACTCTGCATCTCTAAACAACTACGACAGAATGAAAAGAAAAAAAGTAAAAAATCTGAGAAAAAAAAAACATTTAAGAAAAAATTAAAAAATGTAGTAAATAAAAGTCAGAATTTTGAGGGAAAAAATCAAAATTGAGAAAAAAAGTCAGAATTTAAAAAAGAAAAAAAGTGACAAAAAAATTAAGAAAAACAGTAAACAATTTAAGAAAAAAGTAAATAATTAGAAAAAAGTTAAAAATTGTAAGAGTAAAAAGTCCGGAAATTTTAGAGTGGAAAAAAGTCAGAAAATTTGAGAAAGAAGTCAGAATTCTGTGGAAACAACCGTCTGAATTAAAAAGAAAAAAGTCCAAAATTTAAGAAAAAAGTAAAAAAGTAAGAAAAAAAAGTAAAAAATGTAAGGAAACAAGTCAAATTTGAAAGGGAAAAATGTCAGAAATTTGAGAAAAAGGCAAAATTTGAGAAAAAAAAGTCAAAACATTTAAGAAAAAATGTAAAACGATGTAAGGGAAAAAACTCCGAATTTTAAGGGGAAAAAAAAGTCAGAAATGGAGGAAAACAGGTAAAAAATAGAAAAAAGTCCGAATTTTGAGGGGGAACAATGTCAGAAATTTGAGAAAAAGGCATCATTTTGAGAAAAAAAAGTCAAAAATTAAGACAAAAAAGTAAAAATGTAAGGAAAAAAAAGTCAGAATTTTAAGGATGGGGAAAAAAGTCAGAAATTTGAGAAAAAAGTCAAAAATTAAGAAAAAAAAGTCAGGATTCTGTGGGGAAAAACAGTCTGATTTAAAAAGAAAAAAAGTCAGAAAATTAAGGAAAAAAAAGTCAGAATGCAGTTTTTCTCAAAATGATGCCTTTTTCTCAAATTTCTGACATTTTTCCCCCTCAAAATTCGGACTTTTTTTTCTTAATTTTTTGACCTTTTTTTCTCACATTTCTGGCTTTTTTCCCCTTAAAATTCTGACTTTTTTTTCCTTACATTTTTTACTTTTTTTCTTAAATTTTTGACTTTTTTTTCTCAAAATGATGCCTTTTTCTCAAATTTCGGACATTTTTCCCCCTCAAAATTCTGACTTTTTTTCCTTACATTTTTTACTTTTTTTCTTACTTTTTTTAAACTTTTTTCTTAAATTTTTGACTTTTTTTCTTTTTAAATACAGACTGTTTTTCCACAGAATTCTGACTTCTTTCTCAAATTTCTGGCTTTTTTCCCCTTAAAATTCTGACTTTTTTTCCTTAAATTTTTTTTACTTTTTTTCTCAAATATTTTACTTTTTTTCTTACTTTTTTAAAAACTTTTTTCTTAAATTTTTGACTTTTTTTCTTTTTATGTTCAGACTTTTTTCTTTTTAAATGCAGACAGTTTTTCCACAGAATTCTGACTTTTTTCTAAAATTTCTGACTTTTTCCCCTCAAAATTCTGACTTTTTTACCTACATTTTTAACTTTTTTTCTTAAATTATTTACTTTTTTTCTTACATTTTTTACTTTTTTTCTTAATTTTTTGTACTTTTTTTCTTTTTAAATTCTGACTTTTTTCTCAAATTTCTGAATTTTTTTACCCTCAAAATTCTGACTTTTTTTACCTACATTTTTTACATTTTTTCTTAAATGTTTTACTTTTTTCTCATATTTTTTACTTTTTTTCTTTTTAAACTCTGCTGTAGTGTTAGAGATGCAGAGGTGTTTATGATTCTTTTTAAATATGTTTTCTCTTCTTTGATGTTTCTGTT
>NC_040023.1:11021546-11029046 GCF_000972845.2 Larimichthys crocea
ATTCTTTTTAAATATGTTTGCTCTTCTTTGATGTTTCTGTTTTTTGTAACTTCTGTAAATTCTAATAAAAATATTCAAAAAAAAAGATGTCAGTGTTTTGTGGAAATGTTTTATACCTGCACATTTATAGTACTATTACCGCTTATATACTTGCACTACAGCTCTTCTGTTTTAAGAAATTGTATATATTTATATATGTTTTAATCCTTGGGGGGAGTAACATAAAAAGCAGGTGTTATGGTTTTAAACAAAGATATTTATTAAATGTTTTAACAAAGGGAGATGAGGCACACGCCTCAAAAATAACAGACCTGACTCGTCCTTACAGTGTTACCTGTGTGAACTCAGGACAGCTGTGGCTCAGGAGGTAGAGCGAGTTGTCCAGTAAACAGATGATCGGTGGTTTGATGCCCGGCTTCTCGAGTCTGCATGTTGAAGTGTCCTTGGTGAAGACACTGAGCCCCAAATTCAGACTGTTTTCTCACAGAATTCTGACTTTTTTTCCTTACATTTTTTACTTTTTTCTTAAATTGTTTACTTTTTTCTTAAATTTTTTACTTTTTTTTAAAATCCAGACTTTTTTCTTTTTAAATTCAGACAGAATTTTCCACAGAATTCTGACTTGTTTTCCTCAAAATTCTGGCCTATCTTTTCTTAAAATTGAGATGTTTTATTCTTATTATTATTATTTTGATGTTTTATTCTTAAAATTCTGACTTTCTTCTCATGCAGCGGCAGCCACATCCACCTGTATTTACATAAAAGAAAACACTACACACAGATATACTGGGGAAAGATGACGGTGGCTGTAACATTTATCTTCCTACATTTTTTAATGTTTATTCTGCACCAAGTCAAAGTGCAAACCTACTTGCATGAATTCTAATTCTGAAGTGTGACCTCCTGTATAGATTCATTTTTGCCATTTTCACCCCCAGTGCTCTGCACATAAACAATATTTGAGGTTTTATTTAAATCAAGAAATCATCTCATTTCATTTTCATTCATTCATCATTTCAAAGGAATATCATGCTGTTTGTTGGATGGCGGAGGATTGCTGCTGTGACATTTGACACAGGACTGAGGCTCAATGCGTGCAGCCAACATGATCATTGTATTTGAAAACTATAGCTCACAATATGTTGTATGTGCTCGACCCGAGACAATCAAGGTTTTGCAGGTGGAACGTGAAATCTCCCAGCAACCACAGCGGCCTCTGAAACCTGCTCATTTGCAATAACGTAACAACCAAGCAGAACAAAAAGAGACATCTGAGGGTTTCTCATGGCCAAAATGTGCTAAAGTAACAGTTTTCAGTCAGTCTGTTTCCTGCCTGTGTGTCCGTTACAGGTTGAGGAGTGGACCCACATGCAGGCACAGGTATGTACACAACAGCTGACTTTAATAACACAACTGTTGGGACGAAGCAGCACAGGAGCAGGGTAGAAAAACAAGGAGCACAAGAAACTAACAAACTAAAAAGCTGGAGGTTTCTCAGGTACGCCGTCCTCGCTGGGTCAGCCAGGTTTGGTGTACTTCTGTAAGTGATGAGGCAGTTTACTAAAACTCACACAGAGATCTGTCTGCTCATTTCACAACCAGGTGAGTTTCTGTGCAGCTCTTAGTGCTGCTATCTTTTACTTTCCACAATACACAGAGAACAGGCATGTTGTCACATCCACCTGTTGGCTGCACGTGAGTAAAATTTATTAGAATTATGCAAGACAAACATGTGAAGTCTGATCGTGTCCAAAACAAAACCTTAAACCTCGTATGCCGGGCTTTGTGTGTGTGCGTGTGTGTGTGTGTGTGTGTGTGTGTGTGTGTGTGTGTGTGTGTGTGCCGCTCGTCACTTTGAACCTCATCTTTCTGATTCTTGGCAGGAAGTGAGCGTCGGCAGCTCTCAGTCGTAAAAACTGCTTTTGGTCGCTCTCCCAGAATGCACTGGGAAGGGAGAGGACAGAGAATCTCTGTGTCACCTCGGCGTGGCGGGATGTGAGGAGGAATGTCAATAATGGAGGACGAGCTGCGGCGGGCCACCTGAATATCAACGTCAGAGACGAAAGAGCAAAGACACCTGTGAGAGCACGCGTCTTTATTATTTAACCTGAGCGATGAAGGGCTCCAATTAAAAAGAATACTAATTTTATACGACGATAAAAACATTTTATCTGAGAGACGTGATGAAATATGACAGCAAACTAAGAGCTAACATGAAGACACAACCGCAGACTGTCAGAAACCTGGACGTAGTCTCCGTGACGTCCCCGCAGACTGTCTAAAACCTGGACGTAGTCTCCGTGACATCCCCGCAGACTGTCTAAAACCTGGACGTAGTCTCCGTGACATCCCCGCAGACTGTCTAAAACCTGGACGTAGTCTCCGTGACATCCCCGCAGACTGTCTAAAACCTGGACGTAGTCTCCGTGACGTCTCTGCAGACTGTCTAAAACCTGAACGTAGTCTCCGTGTTTTTCCCGCAGACTGTCTAAAACCTGGACGTAGTCTCTGTGACGTCCCCGCAGACTGTCTAAAACCTGGACGTAGTCTCTGTGACGTCCCCGCAGACTGTCTAAAACCTGGACGTAGTCTCCGTGACGTCCCCGCAGACTGTCTAAAACCTGGACGTAGTCTCCGTGACGTCCCCGCAGACTATCTAAAACCTGGACGTAGTCTCTGTGACGTCCCCGCAGACTGTCTAAAACCTGGACGTAGTCTCTGTGACGTCCCCGCAGACTGTCTAAAACCTGGACGTAGTCTCTGTGATGTCCCCGCAGACTGTCTAAAACCTGGACGTAGTCTCTGTGACGTCCCCGCAGACTGTCTAAAACCTGGACGTAGTCTCTGTGATGTCCCCGCAGACTGTCTAAAACTTGGACGTAGTCTCTGTGACGTCTCTGCAGACTGTCTAAAACCTGGACGTAGTCTCTGAAGAAACTAAAACTTTGCAGACATCAGATTCTAGCAGTAACTGTCCTACAATAACAGGGATTTCATTAACGTGGTTTTCTCTTGATTTCATTCAATGTTTTATCGATTACGGAAGCTCAGCAGGTTTTCCTCGAACACGTGATCATCTTAAAATATGATTGAGTTGTCAAAGTCCATTTCATCTGTGTGAACCTCGAGGCTCAGCGTTCTCCCATCAGGGTATATTTGTAGCTACAACACAATGTTCAAAAGCCTTTGTCCCTCATCCTATTGCCGTGATCTGCGTCTCGGGGTTCGTGGACAAAAGGTGTCAAACGGAGCGTTGGACTTGGCCTGCCATGTCCTCCCCGAGGCTGCTCCTAATCCTATTACTGTGGGCTGCAGAGGAGCACGGATCCTTCATCCCACAAACTATGAAAGTCTGAGGGCGCCCTGTGTGTTTACTCTGCGTATGTGTGCGTGTCTGTGTGTGTTCGTGTGTGTGTAATTGCATTGTAAGCGACTTCTTATCCACGTTGTCATAATGTGTTATCCACTGATGCGGCTCGAGGTTCGACGTCTTTTCCACTTTGTCACGGGGCAGGTGGACGTTTTAATCGTCTCTGTTCAGCACGACATGTCTCAGAGTATTTCATCTGGAGGATTTTTTAACGTAAAGTTTGAATGTTTCACAGGAATTGGACGTAAATGAAGTATCTTCCAAAAAAAGCTGAGAGGTTTAGGTCAAGTTGCATCGGTGTGATCGTGGTTTAGCATATTGTATTACACAAGGTTCACATCACAATACAGCAGTGGTGAAATGACAAATCACTGAAATTTTACAGGTCTTCCGTGAATTATTACGATCAAACACCGTCAATAAAGTGACGATATTAATATTTCTGTTACACAGAAACACACAACGTGCTCCACTACCAGCTGAGCCCTGAGTCAGCAAAGGAATCCACACAGTCACTTTACATCCATTTGTATGAAATAAAAAATAAAAAAAACAGGAAAAAGAATTAGCTCTAATTTGTCATGATTCGATTTTTTTAAAATTTTGCAGAGATTTGTATACAACTTTAAAAAACTGAAAACTACTGTAAATTAGATTAGTAGATTCTTCACAGGAAAATATTCAGCTCGATCATCCGAGTTTAAAAGTTAAGGTTAAGTGTCGAGATGTCAAACTCGGATCTTTCACTCGCTGAACACGTCCGGATCTTACGAGTCATTCGAGTCAGTTTGTTCATGAACATAGAAACACAGAGCGCTCTGAACTCTTTAACGTTTTAAACTATCCATCTTTAACATTTATTCTTAGCCAACAAGAATCAGTTCATCACGACATTTATGACGCCGTATGTAAAACTGCATGATGAATAATGCACGTTGACAGAAATGCATTAGCTGCCTTTACAGTTCAGTTTTGTTTGTTTGATATTTTTCACATTTAGAACAAACAAGTTATTTTTTCTGTCACAGTCACAGCTGGTCTGTAGCTGCTTAATGTGACACTGACTTTACATTTTTCAAACTTTCACCTCATAAATGACAAGGTGAAATAATAGGTAAAGATATAATACACAGCACGATGTAGGATCCTGTTTTCTCATGTTGAGTCAGTTTTCAGATTAAAACGCCGTCGAGGCTTTTCGTTTCGTCTCTGGCCGCGGCCACACAGACAGACGCACACGCAGTCGTCCACATCCTGTGAATAGTCGCATTTGCGTGTACATTGACCGGAGTCAATTGACTGTCAAATGCTATGCGCGATTAGACACCAGTAGCTGTAAGGACTAATGCAGCGAGCCTCCCAGAAAGCCTCGGGGCCCCCGTCCTGTGAACCTCACGGCCTCTTCTCACTCCCCTGTACGACCCTCCCCCTCCCTTTTTTCATCTCGCCGCCTCAGTTCAATGTTAACGTCCAGCGGTGTCCACTCTGCGGACGTCTCCCTCCCGGAGAAGAAAAGGGGCAAAGAGAGAGAGAAAGAAAACCGAAGCTTCCCTCCTTCTTTTCTCACCCTGGCCTCCTCTTGTGTGCTGTCCAGCTGGCTGTGACCTTTGACCCGCTGACCCTCACTCCTGACCCCTGGACCCGTTCCCACGCCACGCCTTTTTGTGTCCACCTCGCCATGGCAACACCTTGGTCACTGCTGCTGCCACGGTAACAGATGGACAGGGGCCTGGAAATAACTTCATTCAGCCCCGCCCGCCCGGCGGAGGGGTGAGCACCATGGACAATCTGCCCGGACTCCCCCTCGTCCTCCCGTCTCACACTCACACACACACACACACACACACACACATACTTAAACACACACACAGCGCCGCCATCCCAACTCTGACACCTCCTGTGCTACATTCTAACACCCCGATCCTCCTTTTTTTTGGGATCTCTCCCCTCAGCAGGGGCCTCTGGGTATCAGGGCCTGATAGAGTCATTAACACAGAGATCCCAGATTCACCCTGGCATGTACACACAGGACGTACACGGGACTAAGAATAAGTTTCCGTTGTTGGCAGAGAAAAGCGCACCCCGAAGTCACCCACATATCCCATTTCACACTGCTGGTATTTATGGCGCGGGGCGTAGGAGCGCAGACTTCTCCGTGCTGTAATTATCTCTCTGCTTCTTTTATTAGCTCCATTGTTTTCTCACATCCTCTGATGAGGAGAGAGGGTGGAGGGGGCAGAGTTGTAAAGACACAGAGCTGAGCAGCGGGGGATCTGTTTGCTGACTCGGAGACAAACGACAAAGTGAATAGCATCGCCGAGGAGCTCAATAAGGTGCAGCAGGAAAATGAACTGCAACAGTTTTTGGGTGCTAATCAGTAACTAACCTCCAAACAAGGATGTGTGTGTTTTGTCCCGTTCTGCTGGGGGACACCTCGGACAGAGACTGTGAACAGATTAGAGGGAGGACAGTGTAATTACTGGGCTGAATGGAGGCCGAGCTGTTTGAAACACACTTGTCTTTGTGAAGAGACGTCTGATCCTCGTCCTGCACGCGCCACGCACACACAACTAACAAGTAAACAAACAACATGGCGACCGCTGACGGCGCCGAGGTGCAGCGGTGAAAACTGAATGAACGAACAGTCCATTTTATTTTATTTTACTTTATGTTTTAAAGTTCTTGTGTGCCTGCTACACCCAGCCGGGCTGACTGTGGAGCAGGTGGAGGAGGGCGGGTGGGGGATGCACCACAGGCGAAAGACGAAATCACACAAGCGGAGCCACTTATTCAGTTTTTTAGGATTTGGTGTCCCCCCTTTTCCATCCCTGCATGCATCTGCATCCCACTATCTTTCCCTCTCGTTTCACTCCCCCTCCGACTCACCCTTCCCTCCCCTCCTGTGTCCAAACAACACCCCCTCATCCTACCCTGCCCCCCCTCCACCTCCCCTCCCCTCTGCCTCTCGCCCAGTTCATTGTACCAAAGGAGATTTTCTCCATTGAGGCCCAGTCTCTTAGGTAACCCCAGCGCTGCATGAAATGAGGAGAGGAAGAGAGCGAGAGACAGGGAATGAGAGAGAGAGAGAGAGAGAGAGAGAGAAAGAGGGCGTGGAAATGGAGAGAGAGAGACCGGCGAAGGAAATGTAAAAGGCGGAGGGAGGGCCGGACAGAAAGGGTTGAAGAAGGAGAGGGAGAAGGACGAAGGATCAGAGGAAGCAGAGGCGGAGAGAGTGAAAGATGGAGAAGAAGTAGGACAAGTGCGGTCAGACGTCGACAGCGATGCAGCTGAAACTCAACCCAGACCTGAGCGCTGACGGACGGAGGCGAGGATGTCTGCCGCACATGTAAGGATGAATCCTCTGAGGGACTTATCACGTGCTTTCTGCAGTTATTCTTGATCCAGATTTGAGGCCCCAAAGGGTCCAAACACCGGCCACTACTGTGCTTTTGTCTTCTTTTCTTTTTTTGTTGCTTTGAGCTGATGTAAATTTCTGTTTTTCAACTTTTTCAACAGGACGAGTGGTTCTGAAGTTTTTTAAAAACTGGGGCTCAGCAGCAGCGTAGTGTGTAGACCAGATGAGTTCAGGCCTCCGGGCCTTCCTGCTGACCCGCCTGGTCGCAGCCTGTAGAGCTGCAAAAGTCATCTGGACTTTTTGTTTTGTTTTGTCAGACAAATCTGAGGTATTTTATTTTGAAATACAAGTTTGAACCCAAGTTTTTAGTTTAGATATTTAAAGTTTTAAGCTTTAAGAAAAGTTGTCACCCATCGTGTCTCATTGGCATCCATGACATGAAGTCAAGTTTTTATTAGAATATAAACACACGCTCGTGTTTCAGCATTTAGACATTTGAGTTTTCGCTTCTGAAACTCGGTGCTGAGTTCGTGGCTCTGAGCTTTATTGGTGCAAACTTTGTCTCTGACTGTCAAAGGAAAGGACTCTCTGTAAAACGCTGCCATCCTTTGTGGCCATGCTGCTCTGCACCTCAATGGTGGGCACGCAGCACATGGGGTTCCCATGAATAGAGCAGGCCTCACCAAAGACCACGTCGTTTGGATAAAGACCGGCTCCCACAGAAACAGAAAACACCTCACGGAGCCAATCAGCTGAAGATAAAATGTTGCGTACG
>NC_040023.1:11034046-11063042 GCF_000972845.2 Larimichthys crocea
TGTAAAAACACGAGGTCATCAGCCTTTTTTTTAGAGGAGTCTGATTGGTCGAGGGCTCTGAGGGGGAAGATTGATGTGTGTGTGTTTATGCATCTGTGTGTGTTTATGCATCTGTGTGTGTGTGTGTGTGTGTGTGTGTGTGTTTATCTGTGTGTGTTTATGCATCTGTGTGTGTGTGTGTGTGTGTGTGTGTGTGTTTATCTGTGTGTGTTTATGCATCTGTGTGTGTGTCGATGTGAGGAAAAGAGAAGCAGCCCGACAGGAAGACGAAGACAGACACACACATGACAAAAAAAAGACAGAAAGAGGAAGGGCGTCTGTGTGTGTGTGTGTGTGTGTGTGTGTGTGTGTGTGTGTGTGGCCGTGTGGGGGGTGTGTGTGAAAGAGAGAGAGAGGACACACACACACACACACACACACACACAGTTTTGGGCAATAAAACCACTTGAACTAACAGAGACACAGGGGATGTACATGGTAACACACACACACACACACACAGACACCCTTGACACACACACCCCCCTGACACACACACACACACACACACACAGCTCATGAAGACGAGTCTTCACTTCTGCCTCTGACCACTGAGACCGAAGCAGCTGACCTCAGCACCGGGACATCAGGTAAGAAATCAGGACGATGCTTTCACTGAACATATGTTTGATTTCTCTTCGACTCATTTCACACACTCAAACCTGAAAATTAGTTTTTTGGGCTTTTCAAGCTTTAGTTTGATAGAGAGAGCTGAAGAGTGAAAGAGCCACGGGTCGGATTCGAACGCCGGGCTGAGCCTTGTGAAGGCTGCGGAGTTTTGACAAAACCAGACTTTTGTCGTTGAACCTGAAGGCATCGCTTCACCTCTTTGGACATCTGGAGGTCAGACGACATCTGGAGCTGTCACAGCAGCACTGATGTGATTTGAAACTTGCAGCCACGAGCCGCTTTACATAGTGAAGTTTGTGTCTTCAGTCGGTGCTCACTGAAGCAGAGTTTCATGTGAAAGCTGGAAAGGGAGAGAAATAAAGATGTAGTACAGGAAGTCTTTCCTGCTGCTGACCTGGACTGTTAATGACATGTCATTATATAAAAGTTGTGGGAACTTAACGGCCCCCCGCCCCCCGGGGTTAGAACGATCACTAACTCAGCTATCGATCGGATCCCAGAGGTCTAAACAGAAATCGTGATTGGGTTGGATCACTGTCTGTGGTTACTTGGTCAGCTGCAGTGAAGGATTTTCTCCTCTGGTATTTTGGTGTCGACTCCACAAAATCCAACAAGAACGACGCAGAATCACTTTTGTACTTTTGGTTTTGAAATGTGTTACCAGCAGCTTACCTTTGTTCACAAACCTGACCCCGACCCATCACACGGTGAATGTCGCTGCACATATCTTAGTCCGAGAGCTGAAGGATGCTTCGGTACTTCACAGGCTGGCTGCGCTGTACTGGGTAAACTCTTCATTTGCACCCACAACTTCCCATCTTGTAACGAACAGTGACATTGCACATTGTCACTTAACATGTGCTGCTTGAAAGATTACACAGAGCACGACTGAATGCTGCTCATCAGAGCGGATTTAGATGATTGACTGTTAATCCTCATGCACATCCAGTGATGATACAAGAGCATCAGGCTTCTTTAAACCTCATCACATTTCATTTATTAGTGTTTCCACAGCACGTTCAACATGCCACAAAAATGAAAAGTGTCTCCTCAGATTAACGCTCCGACCACAGCAGCACGTCTCGTTTCTCTTTTTTAAGTTTGCTCAACCTTTGCCTCCGTTCTCATCGCAACAGATCGCTCTGTAAAAAAACATTTCTGCACTCGTGGTGCAGAGAGGATTAAAAATAAACCCCACCGCCGTCGCAGTTATATTGTGATCTTTCTCTGGTTTAACTTTTCATGCACGTCAGCTGTGTGGAGGAATCCTGCAAAATGCTTTACGCACAGCACGAGTGAACCAAAGTCCTGTCTGGGAATTCAGTGTTTTAGAGGCTTTAGACGGAAGGAGGCGGAGAGGGTTGGAGTCCGCAACCACAGTACTAGATATCACTAAATCCTGCAAACTGGACCTTTAATCTGCGATCAGTTGGTCAGAAATATTCTTTGTCGTTACCACCAACCAAACAAAAAACGCTAATGTCAACACTGACATGATGAACTTTTGAAAATTTAAACTGAGTCATCATGTCTCAAGTCAAGTCTGTAACTTTCTCTCATTTCCTGTCAAGTCAAGGTGTACGTCATCAAAGCGATGACTCAGGTCGCGGGACTCTAATATAGGAAACGCTTCTTTTTTTTAATCTCATTTCTTGAGAAGCTTGTGGTTGAGCGTTTAGTTTCCCATGGGTGAACCACATCACATGTGTGAAAGAAAGGATCTGATTCAAAACAAAGTGAACATCTTTCATACGTCACGCGCTTTTTGAATAAATCTTAATCTCAGTCTTTTTAACAGAAGACATTTTGTTATTCTTTCTTTTACTCAGTTTTCTCCTCTGAAGATAGAAGTGAAAAATCTGAATCTTCCAAACTGCATCAGCGTGTTACTCTGCAGAACTGAAATCTACTTTGATACTGGTGATCTGACCACAGGCTGTGCAGCCTCCTGTTCTTCTCTCTTTCTGCACTGCTATGACCCTTTTTAATATTTCTGTAGCTGAACAAATCTGTCATGTTTATGCTGTAGAAATGTATTGAATTCGTTTTGTTGATTGTCACATGATCCCTTCAGTTCGTCGTGAAGAGGTGGACGCGTGGTCAGCCTTAGCATGCCGTACCACATCAGCGGCCTACAGGGTCTACAGTTGCTCCACCTCTTTGAGCACTGGCGCCTTCCTTCTGCAAACTGCACAAACCACATCGCTTCTTGTCAGCTGGGCTACTTCTTTTTCCTCTGAAGCTCAAACTATAAAACCACATTTTGTGGCTTTGCTTTGCCCTAAATACACGTACAACCTCTGAAGCTTTTGGTCACAATACATGATCGTCATCGGCATAGATAGATAGACAGAGTTTTGCTCAGTGCTTGAAAGATTTGGCTTAAATCCAAGGTGAAGAAACTGATGAAGGTAAATGTTCAACAAGTACTTTAAATGACAGCTAAAACGCTATAAAATGCATTGGATAAGTTAATTTTTTTATGAAAATAGATTGATCTTTTGATTTAACTGCAGACAGAAAAGCTTATTTTAAGCTCTGTGATATTAACAGACTTGTGCAAAACGTTCCTCAGACGTCTCAGTTGCAAACACTAAATAATAGGAGAAGTCATGCACACACATTGTCAGACACTGAAGCTCGATGACTCGGCTGGGTTCGTCACTCATACGTCTGCAAACGTCTATTTTCATAAGATCATATGAAGATTGAGACTTGTGATCAGAAAGGTTCTTTAAAGAGTGTGACTCTCTTATTCGGTTTTTCCTTGCTCACAATCATTTTTGGCATGGAAGAACCGCGTTCATGAAACAGTTTTTAAACGGACTGAACCTGCATTTAGTCTCCTGATCGCCGCTTTGAACAGTTAACTAATCTGATGATACGGTGCCTTTTCTTTTGTGTCACTGGATGAAGTAACTTGATTATTCCTTTAAAACGTTCCTGTCTCTGTACAGACAGAAAGAAAGCAACATGTCATGCACTAATGAATAACTTCTGTGTTGATTTGATCAATCAAATCAACAATTTGTGTCGCTTCATTTATTGATTCAAATTTAAATTAGCTTAAATATTTTAACAAAACAAATGTTGTGGTTTGATTGGACTGATACAGTATGTGAATATACTTTAAACTCGTGTCAGGTCATCTCGTTACATTTTCTTGGAATATACCAAAGTAATATGATAAAAGTAACATAAAGTATAAAGTAATTTTAACATTTTGATTTCAGTGTATTCTCTGTTTTCCAGATACACAATGTTTCCCAATGCCTCTGTGCCTCTTCTCACCACCAAGACGTCCAAGAATGGTGAGGCAACGACTGTGGACATTGACGCCATCATGGACAATGTCAGCATCGTCCTCTACACACTGACCGTGGTGCTCGGCATCACGGGGAACTCTGTGGTGATCTGGGTGGCCGGATTCAAACTCAAGGTGTGCAATGAGCTATAGATACTTTCTAGGGAAAATAAATGGTTCCATTTTATTTAGATGTCCATAAACAGAGATTAACAACATATACGATGGACTAGACCTCTAGAAGTGCATTATTGAACAGTACTGACTGATCATGTTTGAGGTTTGGTTGCAACAATTCGTGTGCTGGGCAAAGATGTGGAAACGCACTCAGACATGCAATCTTGGAACTATCATCTGATGACGATTCAACTTTTCTACCAGTTATGGCTATCTGCAACCACGTGCAGATATCTGAGATCAGCAGAAATGTGTCTTTCTTGGTATTATCAAGCACCCAGTCGCTAATCAGATGCAGAGAAGGACGGTTATCTGTTTACACCGGAAGCTAAGACTCATTGCCCAATGCTGCCAGGGGCTAAATCATGATCAGATGATAGCTGATGGGTTAGGAGATTTATTATTGCACAACTGTCCAAATCTTTGAGACATTTCTCCAACATATGAGATATTCTGGCCCAACCCAGTGGTCCCTCTATCATTGAGCCCACTGCCTGGGTGCACCAATGTGTGATACACAAAGAAAGAAGTTTGTGTGTCCTGGTTTTGAAATAGTATAAAGATCTGAATATTTTTTTTATTACCTAGTCTTTGACGTACTACTAGACTCCCCCAGGGTCAATGTTCCAGTCCTGAACAAGTATCACAGCACAGCTGTTCAACCCTAACTTTGTCCTGGTTTTTTCTTTCCACTCCAGCCGAAGGTCACCAACGTGTGGTTGGTAAATCTGGCGATAGCAGACCTGATTTTCTGCTTCACACGAGTCCTCTCCCTCACTAAGAAGCTCTTCTTCGACCACTGGCCCTTCGGCGTCTTCCTCTGCAAGTTCAACGGTTTCTTCAAGTACGCCAACATGTTCTGCTCTGTGTTTCTGTTGGCCATCATCAGCTTGGACCGAGCGCTCTGCGTCTGGCATCCAGTTTTCACAAAGAGGCGGCGCACCCTGTTCGTTGCAAGGGTGGTGGCGGTCTGCGTGTGGATCACTGCGATCATCTTCAGCACGCCGTACTTCATCTATCGCCATATCCACTTGAAGAACAACCTGACCAAGTGTTCTTTGGACGCGAGTGTAGGTCTCTACTCCCTCCGCTTCCTGTGTGGCTTCATGTTACCTTTCATTGTCATCCTCATCTGTTACATCGTGGCTGGGATTGGCATCCGACGCACGCGCCTGTCAGGGAAGTCGCGCCCACTACGTATATTAGCATCGTTAGTCGTCGCCTTCTTCATCTGCTGGGCGCCATACCACTGCCTCCTGCTGGTGAAGATGGTGAATAAAACAAACCTAGTGGTGAAGATCTGGCACCCGGTGGCGTCCGGCATTGCTTTCTTTAACAGCTGCGTGAACCCGCTGCTGTACTTCTGCATGGGGCTGGATGTGAGAGGGCGGTTCAGGCAGAGTCTGGCAGGCGTGTACAAGAGAGCTCTTGCGGAGGACATAGACGGACAGACAACCCAGTCCAACGAACGCAGTTTGGACGACAGCAGCGGGTCCAAACAAAGTACTGTCGTGGTGTCGGGAAGGAGTCGGACAACAGTGGATGTAGCTAAAGTTTGAGTTCCCTCCAGAAATCTTTGAGCGTTGAAGATGTTAGTTCTTTGTACCACTAATATATTGTATGTTCATATTTATAAAAAGTTTTTATTGTAGTTGTACAAACTAGGGATGGCTCGATGCAACTTTTTCAAGTCCGATACCGATATCAATCCGATACCTTCTCTTCTCCTCTGTTGTTAATAATACATAGTTTGTATAGAAGTTCTTTGCTTAGTATGGACATCTAAAACCAGCACGTTCAAACTGTGCAACAAATATTCTTGAGCCCACGATTTGCCTGAAGCCATAAGCTCCAGATTTAGGAGGGACATCGCACACGCATCAATCATTTCAAAATGAACTCACACCTCTTTGTACTTTAGTGGTACAGCCGTGTCAGAAATAAAATGACGATTTGGCAACTGATAACGAGGCTCCGAATGTTCAACCAAACGTGGTTGGTCATGTAACAAAATAAATTCGATGACTTCCTCCGTAACACCTTTGCTTTGTTGCTCTGTGTGTCTCTGTTTACGGCATGTCGCGCAAAGTTAAGTTGAGCATTTGGGCTTAAGGTATCGGATCGGACGGGCGATTTTTTTTCTATGTTCGATCCTGAAATTTTGACCAATATCGGACCGATACCAATCCCGAGTGTCGGATCGAGCCATGCCTAGTACAAACACTGGTAGATGAAGTCGGTGTAAAAAGGTTAAACTGATTCACTTCCTTTCACCTGTTGAGTTCAATTTAAGGTGTACAGAGATTTAAAATGAACTTGACATCGTCTGTTATGATCACATGGTCATTCAGTTGCTACTTACTAATTTTCTGCAGGAAACAGCAAAAGGAAAAAAAAAATGTTTGAGAGTTTTTTTTAAAGAAGCCTCTGAGCCTTTCACATGAAATAAAGACTAATAAATAAAATCATGAATCATGTTATAATGTGAAAATTTGAACAACATAAGAAAGAACTTGTTTAAAGTTTTCACATTAAAACATCAATCAATAGTATCGTCCTCCTGTGTATTGTTGTTCATGTTACTGTAAGTGTTATTTCCTTCTCAGGCTGAATTTTAAAGGTCATAAAATGTTGTCGATATTCAAAGTATTTTTTGTTTTGAACGGCTGTGCTGAAACTGATTAGATATCGTGTTGATATACTGAGGTCTGAGTTATGTCTGGCAGCATGTGATTGAAGTCTCATATGAAAAGTGGAACTGTGGTGAGTCTGTGGTGGATCTAGAGGGACAGGAAGGACGACAGAGGGAAGTGAGACTATTTAAAGAAAAACCCAGTGACGACTTCAGTCTGACACTGTCTGCTGTTCAGAGGTCATCCAAACTGCACTGACAGTAATCTGTCACCTTCCTCACTTTGTGCTGCTCAAAAGGTTTTCATCACTTTTAACCAAAGCAAAGAAATGGGCAGTTTATGGCTTTAGTGCGCCACATGCAAACGGATAATAAAATCAAACCAGTACAGAGAACATCAGTCCTTAGCAACCAGTTCATAAAACACAGCTGTCCTTGCCCTGTGTCTTACTGACACATCACTCAGAGACGTGGCTGTTTATCTTGAACTCGTTGTTGTAGTGAAAAGCAGGTTTTATGGTGGAGAACATTTAATGAATGTGAGCTCACCACAGTGACAGATAACAAGCGTACTTGTACTTTTCTGTGACACAATATAAAATGTAAATACCACAATAACAAGCGTGAAAATAAAAGCTTTTAAAGTTACAAATTACGGCTGTGTTTAAATTGTTTGATTTAGTATCTTGTGTTACGGTTAAAGTACCAATAAATAAAGGTTAACTTTCTGACGCTCAGCTCATCTTGAGGATAATTTCTGCTCTCCAGAGAAGCTTAACTTTCTATAAGTTACTTTAAAATCTGTAAAATGCGATTATAAAAACAATATTTTCTAATATCAGTGTCTAAGCTTTGGTTTACTTCCTCTTCTGAAAAGCTGAAAAGTCAAATGACACGCACGCACAAATAAAAATAAAAAAGTAAAGAGGATGTGAGAACTTTCTTTATGAACAGACCACTAACAGGATGTTGTGAGACCTCAGGGCAAAGAGCAGCAGGACAGCTCGCTCTCTGCATTTAAAGGTCCAGTGTGTCACATTCACAGATTCATCAGAGTATAATCGCTTTGACATGAGGTATGCTAAGTTGCAGTCTGCAGCCTCACTGCTAACCACTAAATCCTTCACACTGGACCTCATTGGAGACTGACAAGGCGGTCTGGAGTCTTCGATCTGACCACAGTGGACTGACGGTCTGCACATGCACACACTGCCACCTGTGTACGGAGGAGCAGATTACACTTTCTGTACATGTCAGCACACATTCACACCTCCAACCTCCAACTAGAGACGACTCGGCAAACCTTCACTAATGCTGCACAATCGAGGCGATGACTGACCTCTTTAATCAACACAACAACGTCTTGTGACGTGACTGACTCAGTGAAGTTTGTGTCCATAGACATATGCAGCATGTTGACATTTTAGAACACGAGAGGGTCGATCAGGTCGGGTTCAAGAAGAACAACCCCGTTTGTTTAAGTTGTGTTTGGTGACCGTTGGAACATTTAAAGACTCTTGAACCAGAAACACCCAGATGATCCAACGCCAGACAAACATCTAGAGCTGCCACTACTGAAAGTTTCATTTTTAAAACTCTGTAAAATTCATGCTCATCGCATGAACCCAAAAAAGATATGAGGCCGTGTTTCATGGCTGGCCTTGACAGCTTTGGCTGATTTGATGTCCGTCAACAGAAATCAAATTAGAGAAAGAATTAATGAAGGCGATGGGATGTGAAACTTCTGCCTCACGAAGAAAGAGCAAAACTAAAAGAAGACAATGTAACGTAAACATAAATTAAATAACCTTGTATTGTGATTCATGCATTCATAACCAGCCGACGAGACGCCTGTAGCTCACTGCTCTCTGGCAGCATCGTCTCCGGCTCAGCCAGACCTGAAACATGTTCACATCACACATTACTCAGCCCACCAACATTCAAGAACATTCAAGAACTCTTCAGCCTTTACAGAGGCTGCTTTCCTCTCAAATAGTTTAGTTTGTTACCTGTTAACCTCAATATATGAACTTTTTCCTCATTATTTCAGGACTGTAAAAATTACATTCAAACTTCCATTAACAGTTTTTAGATATAAACACTATGAATGAACACTGCCTTCATGGAAGTTTCTCGTTTCTCGGTTCCACATCTCCTCGTATTTGCTTCCTAGTCAGCTGAACAATCCGTTTACAGTTAGATTTATTCCCTTAAAGTTCAGACGAGACATTTATTCTGATGATTAAAGACAGATTGAAGACGGATGAGGAAGAGGAAGAAGTTTTCTGAATATTTCATGGAACCCTTAAACTTTAACCTGCATGCTGAATCAGTGACATGCCACAAGATGGCACTGAACAACATCCAAACTCTTCGACTCCGCTGCTGCCCAACAAAGGGAGGCGGCTCAGAGTGGAGCATGTGTGCAGGTGATTATTGAGTAAATGTGCTTTGTGTAGTTCAGATAGACATGAAATCTTCTGTTGTTGAAACTGAAACAGACTGTATGTCTGATGGGATGAGTCAGGTGACACGTCATGAGGCGAAGAAGATCTAATAATTGGCAAAGACGAACATCCGAAAAATGTGGGCAGGACAGAAGACGCCTACGATTTCTGACTGAGTGACTCCAGAGGCTGTAAGCTCATCTGTCAGACACAGATTAGAGCTGAAGTTAAAATGATTGTACACCTGTATCAATGTAATCAATCAATGTAAATGTCAGTCACTTCACTGTGTCAGGACTGGCCATCGCCTCGTTTTGGGTTCGACCAGAGATTGTGATTTCATGTCTATTGCTACGTCTGTATCTGTTGACGCATGCGTCAATACTGCTGCAAATCTAAATAAATTCTTTGGTCATGTCCATAACTCATCATCAGATAATGTCGCCCCCCTGTTCGCCAAAGATTGTTTTTCTGATTCGGGTGTTCTCTGCTGCATGTCCTTTAAGATGTCATGGTCAACGTGTGTGATCTCCTCAGCTGTGCATGTGTCTTGATATTCTTGTCTAGCAGCAGCTTTCTTCGCTTCCTCATCTGCTTTGTGATTTCCTTGTTCCTGTCGTGTGGGCTGCACACTTACATACTGCTCTCTGCACAGCTTTTAATGAGGCTAAAATCAGATCTGTATGCAAAATCGATTTACCTGTGGCTGTAATCATACTTCTATTTTTCCACTGTTTCAGTATAGACAGTTATTCTCTTCCCATGCTTCAGTTAGTGCAATCAATTCTGCTGCTTGAGCTCAGAGGTGAGGTACTAGTGCTCTAGATTTTAACACTTTGTCTATAGTTAGCACTGCATTTTCTGAGGCCAGCAAAATATCATCAACGTACAATAATAGCGGGCTTCCTCTCGAGGGAATAAACTTAGATGACATTGCCATTGAAAATATCCTTGTGGGAGTCTTATGAAAGTATACTTGTTTCTCTGAAATGCAAACCAAAATCGATCTTCCTTGTGAAGTGGTAGAGAGAAAAATGCATTAGCTAAATCTAGCACTGTAAAACATTTAGCTTTTGGATTGACTTCATTTAGTTATGCTACTTGGTCCTGTTTGAATTGGATCCAAACTGTCTTTGTTTTGGGATCGCTTACTTTCAGTGGTTTGGTCAAAGGTTCAACAGTTACCTGTCCTGTGGCTGACCTGACTCTCAAACCGCTATTTAGCTGCAAAGGAAAATTTGTTCATGTTTCGCGACATCGCTCGACATCACTCTGCAGGCTCCAGTGTCACAGAAGAAAGTTATTGTTTTCCCTTGCACTTCTATTTTTATCCACGGTTGAGCTCCTTCCTGTGATAGTAGAATCTCAGCTGTTTGTAACGACAGAAGCTCATCTGCCTCTGCCTCATCATCTGCTGCTGTGCTTGTGTCTGTGATATCATCTATCTCTGTCAGTGTGTGTGTCTGCATGACCTGCTTCTGGACTTAGTCATGCGGTGTGATCTTCTTTCTCCTGTTCTGCCAGGGCTCCGCTCCTTCGCCTCCTCCCTCTGCAGTCTCTCACGTAGTGTCCGAATTTTCCACAATTCTTCTCTTACTCTCCCCTTAACAGCTGACTAGTTATATATACTTCATTTATTCATTTATCTGTTTTTCAAAGCACGATTTATTTCTATTTTAGATATTTATATAGAAAAACACTAAAGCTTGTTTTTTTATCGAGTCCCAGTATTACCTTTAAGTATCTAGCTTACAAGCAACACTATACCGACAAAGTGCCAGACTCCTGACGTCTTTTAGTTTACTCAGGCCTGAAGGATCAAGTTTTCCAATTGTCTTTCCAAAGATATTACCCTCCTAGTCCCTGACTGAGGCTCCCCTGGGGTCTCTCCTCTCAGTTCCCAACTGAACTGAAGTCAGTGATCAAAATTCAACTTACCCTTTTGTTTTCCCAGTTCTGAGAGTCCGTCTCCTTTCTTTTCTTTTCTGTGTGGTTGGCCCCGTCACTGCGTCGTCTCTCAGCTGGCCCCGGCCTACGCCAAAACAGGGTTTTAAGAACCTTGGGTTTTTCCCCTCAGTCCAGTCCTGACAACTCTGAAGGAAGTCACATACAATACATCCAGTACCTGCTTACAAGTCTAGATCCAAAAGTAAACATGACTGGAGAGCCAAAGCTTTCAAATCAATGATGTACTACAATAGCAATTCACCTGAAACAAGTTGTCTGCTTCCTTTCTGACGTACCCTCTGCAGACATTCTCAGAAATGGACCACCGTCTTCCCTTTGTGATGCAGAGAAGAGTTTTAGTCCTGACTGCAGAGGAGCTGATTAATCACTGTAGATGCCAGGCTGGTCTGTTGTTCGATTGGTTTACCACTCTGGTCAAGACTGAAACGTCTTCTGTTGGATGGATTGCCATGAAGTTTTGTACAATTATTCCCAGAAGATGAACCCACTGACTTTGGTGATCCTTCCCCACTATAAGATCCTATATTGGGGTGCAAACACGCTGATAAAGTTTTTCAACTGAATGCAACTTGCCCTCATTTTGTCTGATAAATATCTGCATATTAACTTATTTTAAATACATTCATATAGCACCAAAGCACTGGGAGGTTATTTGCTTGGCCGTGCATTCCACCTTTTGCAGGGGTTCAGGATTTCCAAGCGTTCACATCGGTTCATCGCTGCACTCATCATGGTTCTTCATCACTGACAACAGGTGCACATCAATATCAATAGATCAATAATCAAAGATATAGCAATATGTGGCTGCATTGTCATGATAGCAGAGCTGGAATCCAGTAACACCAGAAGTTGTCAAAGCGGCAACTGAGAGCTCCGAGAGGGAGCGTCACATCTCAGAGCTCTGTCACATTTAGGTGTGCCAACTTGCACAACTTGAAACTTTCCATGGGAAGTTAAGCTCGGGATTTTGGGGAATATTCCAAATCTGAAACTTAACTGCAAATCATGGGCAATTTAAACAAACTGTATCATATTCAAACAAATATAAACATTTTGTTTTGTCATAAGCAGACATGCTTAGGTATGTTCTGTACCGGTACAGAAATCACCTGTGCAGGTAGGGGGCGTGGCCTCAATAGCCCATGTGCAGTAAGCAGTGTGCTGTGTGCATGTGACTGAGGAACATCAGATATTCAAGTGGACCTGCATGAAAACTGGTTGTTTTAGTCAAACTTATGCTAAAATACATTTCCCCAACTTAAAGGGCCAACCTTCAATTTTGTAAATTCACAGTTTATTCCCAGAAATTTCCTTGAATTCCCATGAAAAATTCCTGGAATTTTGCAACCCTAGTCCTCTTTGAATTCTTGCTGTTGGTTGCAGCTGCTCAGATCCTGTCCTAAACCTTCGTACGACAGCAGATCACATCTGAAAGCCCACAGTGTGGGCGGCCAAACAAAATACATCCTCTATTTTAATTACAAGTTTTATGCTGAATTATGACTACACGCCTATTTCAAGGCTTGGCTTTTGCGTAGCCACCTACACCGACCGGTACATGAACGCCACCTGTTCTCTTGAACCTGAGTTTGTCCTTCAAGTATGACTGAAGACGCTCACAGCGAGGCAATCAACGGCACTTAATCCAGACCTGCAAGTTAGGCGAGCAGAGAATTCACATAAAGTAAAAAGAAAAGAGGGTGTCGACTGTGAGACGATGTGATGAAACTCACCGATGAGTCACCAACACAAGCAAAAAGCCATTTAAAACATTCATATAATAAACTCACAGCATGCTTTAATATAGTCAGACAGAATAGTCAGACAGAAATAGATCAAATTAGGCTGTACCATTACAAAATAAAAGGCAGTATGAAAACTAAATAAGCACAGGGGATAAAAACTGAAGCAGCCTTAAGTAAAAGTCAGCTTAAACAGACATTGTGGAGGTCCAGCTGCCGAGGGGACCGGCTTTAGTACAAACCTCTGTCGCATGTCCAAAAGATTAAGGTTGGAGCCATTCAGCGATTTAAAAACCATTAAGAGAATCTTAAAATCAATCCTAGAACTAAATGGGGCTTTGTGACAAAGTGGCATCAGTGATCATCAGTTAACAGAAACAGGCCATCCTGGTTTGTTTGAGTTTTGTATTACGTTTGCTGAAAATAAACTCTTACAAGTATTGTTACATTTAGTTAGAGTTTGAGGGACTGCTGCAACATTTCCTGCATTCATCCTCCGTCTAACATGATTGGTGGGAGGTCAGCGGACTAGTCCAAGTGAGTGAAGGTAAGATAAACTAGTTCCAGGTATTATTTTATTTTTTGTTATTTTATTCATGTATGGTTAAAATGTGGATTAAGGAAAAACAGGTAATAGTGTTTTTGCTGTAATCTGTGTGATTATAACTTTGGAAACCTCTGTGGAGTCCCCTCCACCAATGGTGCAGCCAGGGAGGTTGTGCCAGGTGGGGTGAATGAAGTCCTCCAATCTGGTCAAGCTTCCCTACAGGGTTATAGACCGGTGCCCTCTGTCTGGGCTTTGTCAGTACTCGGGCTGCAGAGTTCTGTATCGGTTGTAGGCGGCCTGGTCACAGTAGTCGAGCCTCGAGCTGATGAAAGCATAGATTCATTTCTCTAGTGTCTTGAGGATATGTCTAGTTTTTTATGTGAGCCTCAAAGTTTTTGACCAGGTCTTTTGTCTTAAGAGCCACTGACTGTAAGTGCTGAGGTAGGTTTGGTCACTTTATAGAAGAATACAATAAAATGAGCATGTGTTGTGCTGAATCTGTATTTATATTTAAAGACGACAACTCATCAGCTCACTGCACAGCAACACGATTTATCTTTGCTTGATTTAACTTCTCTTTCCTCAGATCATTATTTGGCATTTAGCGATGTTTGTCTGATGCGGCTTCTCTTTTTACACACCAGAGAACTTTAAGAGCAGCTTTTGCAAAGAAACATATTTTCATTTTATGACAGTCTGGGAATTTATTTATGGGACACATTGTATTATATCTTGTGCAATAACAAAAACAGAAAGGCTAGCAGAAAAAAGCTTTGGTATGCGTTACGTAAATACTTCAGCAGTGATCGTTTCCCCCTGACGTGTTTCACTTCATTTATTCCTCTTCACATTACAGCTTGTTGAACACAGAAACAGCAACATCAAATAAAACTAATATTTACAGGATAGCTTCAGATCTCTTATAAATAGAATTGTTAAATTCCATCTAGATGATTTGTTTTCTCTGTGACATTTGGTTCAGTGAAAGGTTTTTTTCTTCATAAATAAATTGCACTAGAATAAATGTAAACATAGCATGAATAATACATCATTAAACACATTCTTCTCACATGCAGTGGATAGTTCAAAGTGCTAAACAGTGGTTGGATGTGGACAGAGTTTATGTTGACACCGTCGCCCCTCCGTCATCTCGTCTGGTGTACAAGTTCTGGAAGAACTCATCGTCGCTGTCTTCGGGGTCGGACTCTTCCTGGGAGTTAGAGATGGAGGTGGAGGTGGAGGTGGAGGTGAAGGTGGAGGTGGATGCCGTGTTGTCGTGTGACGCCGTGTCAATCTAGTAGCAAACAGAAAAAAATATATCAGTGCACACATAAATGCCACCACACCTGGAACACTTCTGGCATGAGACTTTGACTATTTGCTCTAGTCCATGGTAGCAGGAAAGTCGGGCGTGTGTAGTGCATTAAACTAATTAAAGAAAATTATTTGTAAACCGATTTAATGTTCTTTTCTCTTTGTGACATCGCACGATCCTGAATAATAGGTGTGAGGTAGATCCTGCTCATGTTGTTTTTAAAAATAGCACAGCAAGTTTTTAGAGCTTAGAAGAATGAATTCAAGTTCTGTCCTGAACATTGAACTGAGTTTGCAGTCGAATGATGGTTTATTTACTAAGATTACCACTGGTAACATTGCACTGATGATGAATCTACCCACTAAAGTACGAGTTGGAAATACCTTTTTGTCTGGTGTGTAAAAATCTTCTTTTTCAGGTTTTTGCCCTGCGGGCTCTGTGTCCAGAAAGGCAACGTAATGTATCAGCGTGTAGACTCTGTATGGGCACAAAACAGGAAAGTTAGATTTTAGAAAAAAGGAGGAGCAGTGGAAATATGATCATCATTAAAATCAAACTGGTGGTTACCTGTGGTACAGCATGGCAAAGAACTGGATCACAATCGTTGTAGCGAATCCCAGAATGAACATGAAGGCGATGGGATCGACGTTTATGTCTTCCCCGGTGAACTGGAGGTCCAGGTCGATTTTGGGGAGCCTGATGGAGACGGAGGCCTCGAGGAGCTGGAGGGTAAATGTCGCCACCAGCCACAGGGCATTCAAGGTGAAGAAGGCCAAGTTTATCTGAATTTAACGAGAAAGATGAGATGAATTAAATTAACCGAACAGTTCCTCTGTTGATTAGTTACTGTATGTGCACGGCTCCGACACCTGCCTTGTTTCTCAGGCCTCGCAGGTCACTGGCCATCTTTTTCTGTTTCTCTTTGTCTTCGGCCAAAGGTTGCAGGTACGTGTCCAGAAGTTCTTTGAAGAAGTTCTCCTCCTCCTGCAGAGAAGCATCATAACCATTTAAAACTCACACAGAGAAAGAGCATGAAACACAACAATTTCTTCTGACTTTGTTAGTGTATTTGTGCATGTTTGCACACAACAAATGTCTCCATGTAGGTCACTTGTCAGCTTTATTGTGACACTAACAATGTACTTGTCAGGTCTGGACTGGAAGGAGGACTTAGGTGCAGAGAGGCGAAGGTTTAAGCCAAATTTATTTAACAAAAAAAAAACAGAAAACACTGGGGAACAGGTGGAGACAATCAGGGATCACGGCAACAGGTGACACACAAGGGAAGGGCAAGTGACCTGAAACGAGACAAAAATAAGAGCACCAACATCACGCTGTTGTGACAGTGCTGAGCATCATTTTGATTACAAACCCAAAGCAGAACAATTAAAATGTTATTCAGAGGCACCTTGTCGAGTGAGTCCTCCTGTAGTTGTATGTCATCACACTGACTCTGAAGTTGCGTGACCCAACCTGGAGAAAGGACAAAGTGTTATATAAAGTCACACATACAACACAGGTTAACATGCAAAAAAATGTGAAATTGTTTCAACTTACATTCAACTGGACGCCCAAAAACTGGCTCCACTGGCCTGAAAGAAAAATGATTAGTATCGTCCAGCAGTTTATAAGACTGCCACATTATGCTTTCAATAGATGTTCCACCTTCAGAACTTACTGTTCTTCCTGTGGGATCCTTATGTCATCCACAACAGTGTTTTGGGGCTGGAGTTCAGACTCGAACTCTGGGGACTCATGCTGGGGAATGAGGCTGTACTGGCTGGACTTTTTGCCACATTTAAACCACGAGGAGACGCACTGGAAGGTGTTTTTAGCTGCAAAGACGAAGATCAGCTTCAGTTCAGTCATCACAAACAATAATTCTCTGCATGACAATAACTCAGTACCTACCTTTCTGTGCCGTTGTTAGCTGGGTGGTTTCTTCAGGTTGGACAGCTGCTGTGGCGGGTTTTGAGTCCCGAGTGCCCCAGGACACATTGTTCAGGTTGGCCATGGAATAGATGGTAAGCAGGAGGTAAGCGCTGGGGATGCAGGGGATGTACAGAAAGCCGTAAAACACCAAGTGGATCTCCTGAGGATGCAGTATCGCAGTGATAACATAAATTATAGCCATGGAGATGACGAAAAGGCTGCTGGGTGTCAAGATGGTTCTTTCCTTCACCATCGTGCCTGAGGAAAGATAAAAACATGGAGAGAAGCTTTAGGCAGCTCTTCTAAAAAGATTTTACAAAGTCCAAATAAGTTGCCGCACACCTAGAACCGCATAACTTACCGACAATGGACAACGTCACCATGAACATAAGGAATGCATATACGATACTCATGAATCCTGCAACAGTGATTTGAGTGTTCGACTCGAGTTTGAAGCACAGGCCCAGGTAGATGGTAGGAGGTATCACAGCCAGGATGAGCGCACTGTTGGCATGCATGTTGAAAACGGAGGACAAACTACCTGGAGGTCACAATAGAGCGATGAGTGTCACACCTTCTTCTTCTTCTTGTCTTTTTATTTGGTAAGGGTTCACAAAAGGTTGCATGTACACAAAACACCTACCTGCAATCAAGAGGCAGATGGTGGCCGGGGCCAGGATGGCCAAGGTGAGGGCAAACAGCTGGTAGAACATGAAGGGTTTCGAGATTGACGGATTCCTCTTGGAGATGATGTTGGTGGAGCCCAGCAGATCCACCACGTTGGCCATTGTGGACGGCCCCCATCGGCGGCGCTAAAGATGGCAATTAATCTTTATTATGACTGATGTGAATACGACGTAATGAAAACTTTTAAGCATCACTGTATTAGTGGAAAGATTCTGATCGGCTGCAGCACTCACCTGGTTGTAGAGTTCTTTGAAATTCTCAGGTGCATTGGTGTAAGCATCAGATGCAGCGGTGTACTCCACTCTCCATCCTTGCTTCAGCAGCAGAGTGCACAGCCAGCGGTCCTCACCTGCAGGGAACATAACATATATTTATATGCAAGAAGAAGAACAGTGCGAAAGTTCTTAGTCAGGAAGAATCAAATCAAACATTTGTTACCTTGATCATACTGGACGTGGTGGCTCGCCTCCGTGGACTTGGTGGAGTATCTTTTCATGACGTTGTCGTCCATCAGCGCCTCTGCTCTGTACAGACTGAAACAGCCGGGGCTGCACAGCACGCAGCCGAACACGTGTTCCGCTGTCTTCTGCAGCCGATGACTGACGGCGTACTCAAACTTCTGGATCCACACTGCAGGACCTGTAAAGGAGATGCAGATGTATTGTAAGTCCAAACACAAATATCTGTCCAATGTGGAAACCGTGCCAACCTGCAACTCCATTCATGTTGTTGAACAAGACCCCGAGATGCTTCCTCCCAACCAAAGTTACTTGTTCACATTTCATTTCATCCTTTGTACAATGTGCCAACCTGATCCAGTGGGGTGAATCCTGCCACACGCTGCCCCGACACGTGGGTACATTTTCAGACGATCTATGAGAAGCATCACAGCGGACGGCTGGAAGTCCGTGTCCCCGTCTAAAGCCAGGAGATAGGTGTTGTGTTTCTCTCTCTGGAGGAACAAGCACAGTTTGCTTTGTTTACCATTCTGAGAAATACTGAGGATCACATGCACCAAAGTGTTACGTCTTTTTCATCTCACCTGGATCTCCGCTTTCAGCACATTCTCGTCCTCTCCCTTCTGCCAGCGGGTGTAATATTTGGCAATGAGTTTCCATCCCAGAAGGTAGTAAAGATACATGACCTGCAGAGTGACAAATAACAATTCATGAAACTGACATTTCACAGGATTGAGTTTGAAATAGAGATCACATCTCTAAATATGAACTAAACTGTAAAAAGTCCATGTAAATGTAACTTCTGGGGTCTTTCTACCTGAGACCATCTCTTCTTGTGGCGAACAAAATCTTTATCCTTGAAGTGAACCACAATAATGTTCCCTTGAGGCATGGTGACCACAAGACGACCTCCATACGGCGTCTTTATGATCTTCTGATCGGGGAAATGGTGCGGCTTCTTTTTGAAGAGCTTATCATCCATGTTTGTGAAGATGCTAATGACAGAAAATGAAGGAATGCTTCCTCAGAAAATGTGTTCCTCTGCTGAATTTTACATTTAACACTCAAATAATTGCGGCATGGTTCTTACCTGTAAACTTCTGTGAAGATTTCCACAAGGTCTCTTGCGTATTCGTTGAGGTGACTCCCCTGATTCTCGTCATGTTTGAATGCATCGTCAAAGTAGATATGGGCTTCGAAGGTGAAATCGTTGAACTTTGGTCCGATTTTTGGTCTGTACTTGTCCATTCTGCAGTGTTCAGAGAAACACAAAGAGGAACTGTGAGGAAATCAACAGGAAGTTAAAGGAAAGACAAGAAGACATATATAGGAAATCAAAAGAGTCTGTGTAACTCACCTAAAGATTGATATAATGATGTTCATCATCTCGTCGTATGTCTCGTGCCACATGGTCGCACACAGATATATCATCGCCGTTTCAGATGGCTTGAAACTTGACACGATAGGATTTTGAAAATTTTAGACACAGTTCGTCTGGTGAAGAGACAGCGCAACTCTAACGTGAAAAAAACTTACTTCTTTGTCTTGCCTTTGGTCTGGATGTCGAATCGGGTGTTGAGGAGCAGAGACTGCTCAATAAAGGCTCCGTCATACAGCCTCCGGATGAACAGGTCTTGGGTCCTCTGGATACGATAGACATTGAAGTACCACAGGTGGAGGGTGGACAACACAAGACCAAGCCACCAGGACACGGCTGAACCTGAGGCAAGATCAACAAGCACAGTAGATGACGAAATGCCAAATTGCATTGCATTTTATACCAGACTCTACTTTACCTGTCAGTATGCCGATGTCAACCGTCTTGGACATGTCCAGGAAGCACAGGGTGTGTGTAACATCCAGAACCAGGTGTGGAAACACACTGCCGTTCAAGCTCTGGTTTCTCCTTTCTACGACCACACTGCAGTAGCTTGTGAAGTTGGTTGCAGCCCCGTTCAGACTAATTCTGTAGTCCTGATAGTAGACGATGACAGGGACAACAAGCAGAGCCATGACAGCTAGAGAGGCCAGGTACAAAGGAAGGATGAAGCATCGTCGCAGGGCGTGCATCTTGCAGGCAGCAACAGCAAACCACTGGCAGAGTGCAGAGGAGATCAGCTGGACGCCAATGATGATGGCAATAATTCTTGTCTTACGGCTCGGGATGGATCTCACCACGTCCCAGTTCATTTTGGCCAAAGGGACGTAGGCTCCGAGCACACAGGCGGTCACTGCGATCCTCAGCAGGCTGGAGAGGATGTGCAGACAGTTCTGACACTTTGTCATGTCTCTGAACAGGCTCCTGAGGAAGACAGAGCTGCAATTCTTGCTGATGAATCTGAAGTAGCACTCCCACCAGTTGAAAGACACCAAGAAGGACCCACCAACAGCCAGACCCACCCAGATGGCCATCTTGGTATCAGTAGGATCCTTCATAATGTATAAAACCAGAAACTGGACGTAACCGAGCAAAATGAGGAGGAAGGCGGTGATGGATGGTGCGAGGAAGCGGCTCCTTTCCCGGGCAGTGAACTGAGTGATCACCTGCAGAAGCGAAGAGAGGACGGCCACACCGTTCAGAATCGCCACGTTGGTCACGATGTCCAAATGCGGCATCGCCACGATCGTGAGAATCGCTGCACCCAGAGACACGAGGAACTCGAAGAAGAGAACCTGATGAGAGAGGAGAAGGAAAATCAACACCGTGGTCCAGAAAAAGATGACATAAAGTCAGGAATGTTGAATCTTGTCTTACAAGAGCGGTAGTTGACTTTCTCGGTAACTTTGATGTTTTGTAACACGCCTTCCAGAAACTTTTGAGGAGTAGAAGCACACTGGACACGATGAGAGAGCAGCCGATACACAGCAGAGCGACGGGTTTCTGCTCAGGCGAGAGAGTCTTGGTGCCTTCATTTGACAAGGTGATGAGGAGGAGGAAAGACGTCTGCAACAAAATACAAGTGATTATTATTTAATAAGTTGTTGTAAATAACATGCTCCAAAAATTTAATATTAAAATAATTTTAGTATAAAAAAAAATCAAACCTTGCTGCACAGCGCCAATCCAAACACAATCAGAGCCACGGCACACAGGGAAACGATCTTTAGCAGTTTGATCAGTTTCCACGGCGTCTGTTCATCTTCAATGATGGGAACCTCTCGACAGATATCCCACGGCCTCCTGGAAAAGACACCAAAACATCACAGCGTGAAAATACAGAACATATACTCAAATAAGTCAAAGTCAAAAAAAATAAAATAATAATACCCGGGTTTTGTAAACTCAGTTATGGTACCATGTGTTGGCGCGCATGTTGGAGCTCATTTGAATGAAAAGTGTTTCTCAGTACTCACTGATCCTTGGAGATTCAGAAACCATTAGTCAGTTTTCCTCAAACCTTCTGTTCAATGAAGAAAAGTGATGTGAGATGGAGAGACTAGTCCTGGCGACAGGTTTTCCTAGCGACAGCGAAGTCCTGAGCACCCTCTACAGCAGCAGCAGCATGCGTGGCGGCAGGCGGGCGGGCGGCGTGTAGGCTTGAGGCACACTATGCAGAAATTCACCACACTAATAAACTCACTATTCATTCCCGTACACTAGTTCACATAATGTCCATGCTCACTCGACATTTAGTATAATTTCCGGCTGAAACAGCTCCAAACATGGCTCACTTTTACATTTGGTACCTCCAGTTTTAAGTTTCCATAACATCAGTAACTTTTAACACTGTTAAGTGGCAACTAGTGTCTCCTGTTACTAGCCTGAGCTTCGTCGCTCTCGTTTTAGTCTCAGAAGCCGGTAGGTAGTTGACCCTCATCTGTGACAGGCACGGATTGGCTACTAACAGATTAACACCTGGTTACTCAAACAAAATAGAGGAAACATCATGAGACATTCACAGACCATTAGGAACATGGAACATTTTAGTACCTTCCCAAATTAAGTACCATTATAATTTTTTTCATATTAATGAACCTTATTTCACAACAGCAGTAACTTGACAAACAATATTCTAAAATATACTGCATATTTGTTAACAAAACACATGTTTACAGAAACAAAACGTTATCATTTGTAGCAGGGCACTACACTCTCCCCACACCAAAATGGTCATGCCCTCATGACATGTATAACAATATAAATCACATCATCTTGCACGTTGAGAGGAGTTCTATTGAACCACTCGGCTGTGGATCGCCCTGAGCGTGGTAGGGTGTTGTTCTAGATTTCTTTATGCCATGTATACTCAACAGTTCATGAATGAGCCGACTCTCAAAATCCTGGCCTTGATCCGAGTGCACTCTCTTTGGTAGAGCATAGTGGACAAAATACTGTTCCCACAGGACCTTAGCAACTGTTGATGCCTTTTGATCCTTAGTTGCAAAATAAAAAAATGTGACAACTCTGCAGCTCTTTTAGGCAGTGTTTTCCTCTGAATACACCTGGACAATTTTTACAGTACTTTTCCACCTGTGTTTTCATACGAGGCCAGTAAAATCTCTCTTGTATCAGGCCATAGGTCTTGTCAAACCCGAGGTGGCCCGACTGGTCATGAAGGATTTGAGAACAGTCTCTCTGAACTCTTGTGGGAGTAACACTTGCTGGCGAAATGGTTCGCTATGTGCCCTACTTATTCGGTACAATACAGTGTCTTTGACCTTTAATTTTTCCCACTCTTTTAGCAACAACGACACATCAGGATGTTTTCCTTTGTTAGCCCGGTCAGCAGAGTTTTGATCAACAGCATGCCACACTTCTCCAATGCGTGGATCTTTCTGCTGAGAATGTGAGATATCTGTTGAAGTCATTTTGGGCGATGGCTGCGTGCTCAAAGAAGACAAGCTACAATAGTTCTCCCAAAAATGATCACATCGTCCAGGTACACCAGCACTTCCAGTAGGTTCATATCACCAACCGTCCTTTCCATAACACGCTGGAACGTGGCTGGTGCTCCACCGATGCCTTGCGGCATTCGCTCAAATTGATAAAATCAAGTAAAGGCTGTATTTTCTTTGTCAGCAGCACTTAAAGGGATCTGATAGTAGCCGCTTCGGAGATCAAGCACGCTGAACCATTTGCTACCACTCAGGCAGGTCAGCGCATCCTCCACACGAGGGACTGTGCATTGATCAGAAATTGTCCTCCTGTTTAACGTCCTGTAGTCCACACAAATTCATATGGTTCCATTTTCTTGCAAACCACAACGATAGGGGATGCATAGGGGCTTCTGGACTCTGAAATGATTCCAGCTTCCTTCAGATCATTTAGATGTTTCCCCACATCTTCCAAATCACTGGGAGGTAAGCGTCTGGAGCATTCTCTGAATGGTCTGTCATCTGTCACTCGAATGCTGTGTTGTGTGCTCTTTGCACAACTAACATCAAACTCGCTGCAGGAGGAAACCTCTCTCCTCTCCATCATTTTTTGACACAGTCTCTCCTTCCACTCAGGAGGCGCAGGAGAATCGGCAAAGTTGAAAGAGGAGGGAGACAGTTGAGATGTGGGCAGCTCGGACACTTTCTTTTCAGGGACTGAATTTATTACATCCACCGGACACAGGTGAGCAATTTGCATGCCACGTTTCAATGTCACCTGATGATTTGACACATTTTGACTGTGATGCGACGACAATTTGTTTTTTAGCAACCGGCATCACCAGAAGTTCTTCAGGGAAGCAACCATTCTCTGGGCAGTCTATGAGAATAGCTTGACCAAAAGGACTGCCAGAAAACTTTGGAATGCCTACAACTTTTGCAACTCCATCCCGTAGCAACACAAAGGGTTTGTCTCGAGTGAACAGGACTGTTCCTCTTTTTGGGTCAGCTGTGTCTTTTGGCGTTTCCTGAAACTTCTCTTAATACTCTCTTATCACCGGGTGAACAGAGAGGCCATGTAGGAAACTGTCTCTGTTTTGTGCTTTGCAGGAATGGAATAGTCTCCGAACTGGTGAGGTGGAAGGTGTTTGTGCCAACCACAATGGAAACCTCACCTTTCATGGCCGGATCTGGACACAAGCACAAGTGTTTCTATGGTCTCAGCTACTCCAACTGTGTCTCCAGGCACTCAACAGGGGTCAAACGCAGGTGCTTCAGATACTTATCATAAAAGGCACAATTCGTACACAAGGCGACTCATAGTGCTTTACAGAGGCAAGGAAAAACATTGGACAATAAGACAAGCAATAGAAATAAAAATAAAAATAAAAAATAAAAAAAGAGAACAGCAATTAAAACAGCAAATTTGAAAACAATTTAAAACAGTAAACGAATCACAGGATTATGATTAAAAATTCTTTAAAAGTTCTTCAAAAGAGCTCAGCCATAAGCACGTGAAAAGAGAAAAGTCTTTAACCTGGATTTAAAAGTGCTAAGAGTTGGGGCTGATTTCAGTCCTGCTGGTAGTTTGTTCCAGTTGTGAGCAGCATAACTGCTAAATGCTGCTTCACCGTGTCTGGTTTGAACTCTGTGCTCCACTATCTGACCTGAGTCAGTAGATCTCAGAGCCCTACTGGGTCTATATTCTACTAACATTTCGTTTATGTATTGTGGGCCTAAACCATTCAGTGATTTGTAAACTAGTAGCAGAACTTTAAAATCTATTCTGTGGCTAACTGGGAGCCAGTGTAAAGACTTAAGAACTGGGGTGATGTGTTCTGATCTCTTTGTTCTGGTCAAAACTCGAGCTGCTGCGTTCTGAATGAGCTGCAGCTGTTTGATACTTTTTTGGGGGAGTCCAGTCAAAAGACCATTACAGTAGTCAAGTCTACTGGAGATGAAAGCATGGATCAGCTTCTCCTGATCTGTTTGGGACATAAAGCCCTTAACTCTGGATATGTTCTTAAGTTGGTAGAAGGCTGTTTTGGTGTGGTACAGCAGGGTAACTTGGGACCCGCTATCAAGCAGAGCTTTGCCGTAAATGCCCTCAATTTGTACAGAGACAATAGAGCTCGGTCCAACTAAACCCTCTGGCAGATTAGCCTTGCTTTGTTTTAGCGTGTTTTAGCACTTTGTGGAACGTGTTTCCTCCGGGGCGTCAGGCCTAGGGATGAGAATCGAGAACCGGTTCCGCGTGTTTCAATTCCATGGAATCGTTTGGCAGTTTATCTAAAGATTCTCTTATCGATTCCAGAAAGCACAATGTCACCCACTCGGTTCAAACGCTCCAAAGTTTGGCTGCATTTCACCAGAACAGACGTCAACAGGGCGACTTGCAATCATTGCAAAGTGGAGATAACAGCGTCGGGAGGGAACACGACCAACATGCAGAAACATCTGCGCACACAACATGTAATATTTTGAAATGAATCTCAACCTAGCAGCAGCGGCAGCAGCCAGGCTGTGAACACCTCTGTGGTTACTACAGAAGGTAAATAACACACTGCCTACCATGTTAGCACCATGTGCTTCTTTGTAAAACATGCTATAACAGTTAATGTTAAACCAATGCCTTCTGCATTAGATTTAGAAGATGACCATGACGAGAGAGAGAGTCTGCCTGGCTCAGAGTCTGCAGCTGTACTAGTACTCGCTCCAGTTCACTTCCTCCTCTAGCTTCTCCTTTCATTGTTTTGACCTCGCTATTGGTTTTGTAAGGTCGTGATACTTCTAACTAAACAAAGTTGATGCTGATCAAACTGTTTGTTCTCCTTTTTTTCCGAAATGAGAATCGATAAAGAATCGAATCGTTAAGCAGAATCGATAATGGAATCGGAATCGTAAAACTCTTATCAATTCCCATCCCTAATCAGGCCGTTCCTCTACTGAGGCCCTGGGAGGTTTCCCATCAGCTCTTTTGTTTTCCGGAGATGCTTATTTACTTTCCTGAGATTTTCTGGGTTTTCACCACACCTGTAGCAAAAGACATCAGCACAGTACTGAGGTTTGGGAGCTCTCTCCTTTCCATGTGCATATTTTACAGCAGTTTTCTGGGCTACATGCTGTGGTGAACTTTCTGATGTGGCTACGGAGGCAGAAAGCAGGCTGGTCCAGGCTCTGGCTGTTTTGGCACCACTGAAGTTGTAGCACAGCCTGCACACCTAATCACAGATGAAGAAGCAACCTTCTTTACCATTTCTCTTTCAAGGACCATCCCCTCTTCTTCCCTTACATCACGAAGTAGCTCAGTGAAGCTTGGAGGAGGCTTTAGTTTGTAAGTCATACTCTAAGTTTATATAAGTGAAAATAAGGAATAAAAAAGATTTTTCGCAAAGAAACTCCGTCTTGTGGTTTTGCGACATGGTGCTGCTTTACGTGGTTCTTTGATTCTCACGTGGGTTTGCGACATACTCCACGTTACTTAACTCATGAGTGCTGAACGATGGACACGCAACAGGCTGAAGTTTCATGCCCGGAGTCGCAACAGACAGAGACAGCTACGCAGGCAGCCCAAGAAGAAGCACTTTTACCGAAAAGAGGGGGCACGTCTGTGATTTGGTTACAAGAGGTCCGACACGGAGCAGAAGACGGCCGTATGCAAACTATGCTACAAGACTATTCCCGCGCCCCACGCCAACACAACAAACCTCTTCTATCACCCAAAGAAGGTCCAAGGCAAGTGGTGAAACAGTGGGGGCCAATTTGCGAAAAGAAAAACTATAGCCAGCCGAAGATAAAGCAGTCTTTTGCACGAAGCATGCCGTGTAAGAAAACGTCCCAGCGCCATAAACAAATCACAGGCGGCATCTCGCGTTACATCTGTAAAGACATGGCTCCCTCACGCAAAGCAAACAAACAAGGGCAGTTGGTTAATCCCAGGCGAAAAATGTTAATTTGATTTTGTTTTTGAACAAAAAGCTGTAACCAAAACACAGACTGACTAAAGGCTTCGGTTGTTAAGTTGTTTACAAAATATTTATATTTTTACCAGTTGTTTTTGTTGTTGAGAATTTTAATTTATATTTTGTATAATAGTTTCTCAACAGTACTTGTTTGTTTTAATTTGTTTACTGGTTTGCGAGTACTTTTTAATTTAAGATTTTTCTTTTAAAAAATTTGATAATAAAGCATTTTCTATTTAATTCTAAACTTTGTCCTAATTCTGTCCTGGGTTTGAACTATTTAATAATATTATATTAAGAATAAAAAAGGAAACATCACAAAAAAAACACTTAAGATCATGAAAATTATTTGAGATTTAGCAATTCAATGACGCATCCAGATCGATACCAAAATATGCAGTATCGCACAACACTACTTCTCAGAATCCGGTAGGTAGTTGACCCTCATCTTTGACAGGCACGGACATTTTAGTACCTTCCCAAATTAAGTACCATTATGAATTTCTCCATATTAATGAGCAGTAACTTGACAAACAATATTCCAAAATATACTGCATATTTGTTAACAAAACACTTATCATTTGTAGCAGGGCACTACAATTGTAACACATAAAAAGTTAAATATCATTATTAATATTTGTCACTATATCTTCTAATACAATGTGTTAAAATACTGTTTATTCATTATGAATAAAATAAAACATTTCTTTTACATTTTCTGCTTAAATATGCAAAATGATTTCACCTTTCTTCCTTCACATTATTTCTACTCACAGTTTTTGTTTTTAAAGCTTGAAAATAAAAGTATCTTTTATACTCACTTGGGCATCTCTCTCTCTTCCTCCATGATGTCTGTGGCAAACAATGCTCTCTGGCTCAACGTTTGTATTTCAAAAGGTAGAAGCCACATGACTCATCATCAAAGGCTGACGTGGCTCAGTGCAGACCTGCAGGCCAGCAGGTAAATCAGAGCAGACTGTAGCAGGACGGTAATGTGAGCTAATTATTCCAAGTACACAGCCGGTTTCAATGAGCAATTATTAATACAATAATAATAATAATAATAATAATAATAATAATAATAATAATAATAATAATAATAAATTTATGTTCCATCTACATGTTGGGGACAAGTGTGTAACCATTAGCATGGCATTTCAGTACAGAGTGATGAAATGAAAAGGGGCTGCATTCCAACAGTGTTGCCATTAAATTCACATCACAAACATCAAAAACATGAAGGCTGGATGTACGCTGGCAGCCCCCCTAAAAATCATTTAGTGTACGAGCCCTGATCTTTGAATAATTGTCAAAGCAAGGCCAAGATTATGTTCCCTGTTTATATGTTTATACTGTGATGAAAAAGGACTATTGTGTACCACAAGTTGGAACTAGGGGAGATTTAAGTGCTCGTCCAACTTAATCTATATTGTTTTTTTTTTTTTTTTGGTTCTGGTAAAATGGGTCTAAGTGGCGAGCTGATTTGAAAGAGTGCTGGGTCAAATTTAAGAAGAACCAAAGACATGTCATGTGTTTATAGTAGTATAATAAAAGTAAAAAAGGAGGATTTTTTTGTATAATAATAATAATAATAATTATTATTATTTTATTATTATTATTATTATTATTTATTATTGTATTAATAATTGTCTGATGAAACCGTCTGTGTACTTGGATATTAGCTCACATTACCGTCCTGCTACAGTCTGCTCTGATTTACCTGCTGGCCTGCAGGTGTGCACTGAGCCACGTCAGCCTTTGTGATGAGTCATGTGGCTTCTACCTTTTGAAATACAAACGTTGAGCAGAGAGCATTGTTTCCACAGACATCATGAGGAAGAGAGAGAGAGATGCCCAAGTGGTATGAAAGATTTTCAAGCTTTAAAACACAAAATGTGAGTAGAAATAATGTGAAGGAAGAAAGGTGAAATCATTTTGCCTATTTAAGCAGAAATGTAAAAGAAATGTTTATTTTTCATAATGAATAAACAGTATTTTAACACATTGTATTAGAAGATATAGTGACAAATATTAATAATGATATTTAACTTTTTATGTGTACAATTGTAGTGCCCTGCTACAAATGAAGTGTTTTGTTAACAATATGCAGTATATTTCGGAATATTGTTTGTCAAGTTACTGCTCATTAATATGGAGAATTCATAATGGTACTTAATTTGGGAGGTACTAAATGTCCATGCCTGTCAAAGATGAGGGTACCTACCTACCGGATTCTGAGAAGTGTGTGTGCGATACTGCATATTTTGGTATCGTCTGGATGCGTCATTGATTGCTAAATCTCAATAATTTTCATGATCTTAAGTGTTTTTTTTGTGGAAAG
>NC_040023.1:11063052-11103780 GCF_000972845.2 Larimichthys crocea
GTTATATAATATAAATATATATATATATATATATATATATATATATACAATATTAAAAATATAATAACAATATAAAACACACAATATTATTAGCATCTTACTGAAGGTCAGTTTTATCCCAGTCCACTGATGACTGAAGACTAAAGAGGTATGATCACACCCCACATAGACTGTCTATAGTAGTCATAGTAATGCTTCTGATAGTTTCTTCGTAACCTCTGACAAATGATGTAACTGGACATTTCATAGAAAAATGTAGTAAATGAAGAAAAATATCCCAAAAAAGGAAAAAAAAAACATAAAATGAAACATTAATTTACTGGAAATAAAATATAAACTTTGACCAAACTGACGGACTCTCTGAGAATGACGTGTAGCTCGTCTATAACATGCTGACATCATGCTGTGTGGAAGAAGACTTGAAGCTGAGACACTGAGATCATGAACTCGTGAGGAAACTGTCCACGGTCATGAATCAATGGGGGAAGAAGGCTCATTTCTCCGTAAGACTTTTTTTAATGGCACTGCCCATTGTTGGCCATTAGAAAGAATGCAGGCTTAAGACAGTTGCGTGTTAGCTTCACTATATAGTCAATAGACAAAGTATAAGAGCACCAAAGGGAATGTCTTGGAGATTAGCTGAGTTTCCTGAATTAACGGCCGGCAAACTGTAAAGCTCTGTTTTTGACGTGTGTGCACGAGAGGTGACGCAAAGCCAACGCTCATTCATCGGGGACGTCGCTGACCTTATTAAACTTAAGGACTAATGCAGTGAAAAGGACAGTCCTTATTTAGAGGATTCTGTGGGCTGTGGCAGACACACATTGCTGGCACTGATGAAAAAATGTCTGAGATGTTCCACTACAAATGAATGAATGGATGGACGGATGGATGGATGGATGGCTGGCTGGCTAGATGGACGGATAGATGAATGGATGGATGGATGGATGGACGGACGGACGGCTGGCTGACTGGATGGACGGATAGATGGATGGCTGGCTGACTGGATGGACGGATAGATGGATAATGGTTGGACGGACGGACGGATGGATAGATGGACGGATGGATGGCTGGATGGATAGATGGATGAATGGATGGACGGACAGATGAATGGATGGAAGAATGGATGGACGGATGGATGAATGGATGGACAGACAGATGAATGGATGGATGGACAGATGGATGGATGAATGGATGGATAGACAGTTGGATGGATGAATGGATGGACGGACAGATGGAAGAATGGATGGATGGATGAATGGACAGACAGATGAATGGATGGATGGACAGATGGATGGATGAATGGATGGACGGACAGTTGGATGGATGAATGGATGGACGGACAGATGGAAGAATGGATGGACGGATGGATGGATGGACGGATGGACAGACAGATGAATGGATGGATGGACAGATGGATGGATGAATGGATGGACAGACAGATGAATGGATGGATGGACAGATGGATGGATGAATGGATGGACGGACAGTTGGATGGATGAATGGATGGATGGACAGATGGATGGATGAATGGATGGACGTGAACTGGACTGCTACCCGTTTATTTCTAAACCACCTTTAGGTAGATTTGATGCATTGATGCAGACTCCTGCACTCAAAGTTGAACCAGAATCGTCTTCAACTACAGTTTGTTTGTCCTCAGGTAAAACTCAATCACACAGTGTTTAAGATGATTCAGTCCGTCACCATCCATGAGAGCTCGCTGCTGGCATGGCCGAAAACTACAACTTTGTTCACATTTGGCTCGCATTTATTTTTTTTAATGATTAAATTATGTTTATTTTTACAGTTATTATAGTTCATGCGAGATTAATCCAGCAACTCGATTTAACTGACCCAACCTGATCTGCAGGTGCATGAGTCACAGCAAACCTGTTACTCCAGACTGCGAGGTACTCCGCTACAAAAATATCACGAGTTTATCATTTATACCATGTTTTGATTTGAAATAGCATGCACAGTGTTCACTTCGTGTACGGGTAAAAGGATTTTAGAAGACACCTGTGTGAAGCTGTCAGCAGGAAGCCAAAGAGCACACTGGCTGGCCTAAAGAGAAACGGCACATTATTTCATGGACTGATGGAAGCAGGATTGATCTTTTTGGGTCTAGACGACCTCCAAAAACTGAACTCATCACGACATCAGCATCATGACATGGGGACGCTTCTCACACAGTCTCTCACCTCAAGACACAAACCTAGAATTATCTTTTAAAAACACAGGAGTGTGTGTTTTGCACACATTTATAGGAAGCAGAACACACACTCGGCTCAGACTGGTGCGATTCGTCCTCGTGAGGCTTCAGATTCACAGACACGTGGGGGTGATGGTGACCGGCCTGCATGTTTTAAATATCAGGTCAAGTGTTTCCTTCTAACTACAGTAATCCAACAGCCATACAGCTTCTTTAACACCTCAGGCTCCCTCGTGTGGTCAGGTTCGTTCACAGCAGAGAAAAATCTCTCGTTTTGTCTTTAATTACAGAAGATGCTGAAATCTGAAAACGATCAATCTTTATTTCATCATTCAAGAAAAAAATAGATTGTGTCGGAGTGTTAAATGATTCGAGAGTAAACATGAAAATCTGGAGAAGCCACAACATTTACTTTTATTCTGTGGAATGTAAAAAAATTAAACAATCGCTCCAGAGGAAACGGACGCGAACACGTAGGTCACGTCGCTTCCTCTGCGCTCCACGACCAAACTCTGAAATGTTGATTTACAGAGCGGCAAACCTGACTGAGACTTTGGAAAGAAAGCGGACCACTGGAGGCGACCGGCCGTCGGTTCAAGCTGCTGTAGCTGAATGAGCCGTGCGGTGACGGAGGGAGCGATGGTCGTGACGGAGGCCCCTCGATGGACAGCAACACTTTCACTTGCAGCAGGATGTTTCTGTTCCAGCTGTCAGTCTCTCTCCCGCTCGACAGTTTTCACGAAGCCGAAATAGAAACATCAACACAAATCAGGGACGTGACCACGAACTGCTAAACACATAACAAAAAAAAATCATCTGTTCGCCATCAGCGGGTGGAGTTTGTCCCAAAACATAAAAAAACAGGACAACACACCGCTGGAGGAATAATCCACTTGAATTCTACTTAAAACCGCCTTTTTTTTTTCAACCTTTTTTGACCCTTTTCCCTCCCCGTCCTCCTCACTGCGAGGAGCTCCTGTCCACTCCACCTGCGCCTCACTCGTACTCGGCGATCAGCACCATCATGCCGACCCCGAACAGCAGCGCCAGGATCTCCAACAGAGACTGACCGAAACTGGAGCGGCCCGCCAGCAGTTCTGGGAGCACGGTCACCGTGGCGATGTAAACGAACCCGCCGGCCGTGAACGGCAGGATCCAGGCGGTGGCCGCGGCGCCCACGCCCTCAGCCAAGAGGGAGCAAGCTGTGCCGGCCAGAGCTCCCAGCGCCGTCAGCAGCTGTAGACACATGGCCTGATGGGAAAGAGGAAGCGGATTACTGCAGCCATTCGCTCTTCATCCGTACGTTCATAAACACCTCAGCGGTCAGCTACCTTTCTCTTGGTGCAGCCCGACTGGACGAGGATGGCGAAGTCTCCGATCTCGTGCGGGACCTCATGCAGCAGGATGGTGAGGGTGGTGACGGCGCCGACCGTCGGACCAACCAGGAAGGACGCTCCGATCGCCAGGCCGTCAGTGAAGTTATGCGTGAAGTCGGCTGCCAGGTTCAGGTACCCGGACACCTTGATGTCTGCAGCAGAGAGAAGAAATGAGTTATATAAAGCCTCCATCCACGGATCTGGGTGAAGCGAACAGGATCGACTGATGGAGGTCATGAAATCTGTGCGGGGCGAGATTTTATGATTATGTATTCATGCAAATCATTTGTTGACCATGGTGACTCGTCAACGAGGGACATCCCCGGAGTTCAAGAAGTCCACACTAAATAAAAAGAGGGACAGCTACAGTAACGTCCTGCAGTCTTCTACCTGTCAATCATCTACCTGTCAATCATCACTCAGAACACCTGCTCTGTTTGTCTAACGATGTCGAGGTCGCTCAGCTGAACTACTGTCAACAACCTGTGTGTCAGTGTGCAGAACTTCATGTGTGTGGATACAGAACGTGGGCCGGATCCAGGCCAGTTATCCCGGCATGCGGGCCATGCTGTGCCCAACGGGGCTGGACTGCCGTCACTCCACACAGGTGTGTGTGTGCCACAATAATCGAGCTACGTTTCAGTTCTGTTCTCACTTTTCCACGGTGTAAAACTGAGAGCACACTCTGTTTCATAAAAGTAATTAACGAGTTAATTAGAGACGTGAACACGTGCAGCTAACACAAAACTCACTACCTAATAAAGCGAGCGCCACGTATGAGTCGGCATCTGACCTTTTCATGGTGACGCCGTGCTCACCTGTGCTCTGCTTCTCCTCTTTCTTCGGCACCTTCTCGTCTTTGCCTCCTTTCCCCTCCTTCTTCTTCTTCTCCTTCTCTTCCTCTCCGTCGCTGTCCTTTTCTTTGGGAGCGTCTGAAAATGTCACATCAAACATCAGCTGCCGGGTTTCAGTGAGTTACACGATGAAAATATTCTGCAGACGAGTTTGTGTCGGCGTACCGTGCGAGTGGCCGTGGGAATGTCCGTGTCCGTGACCTCCCTTTAAAAGACGCACAAATTTCTCCACAACCAGGAAGGCCACGATCCCGCCGAGAACCCACAGACCCACTGACATCATGTGACCGTGGGCGGCTCCTGTGCAGGTGGAGACACGTTTAAAAAGGTATTTTAGGCACTGGCTGATTGTTGGACAGTGCATGAACAGAAAAAGGTGATTGATGCGTACCGTGCGAGTGACCGTGGTCATGTGACTCTTCACTTTCGTGGGAGTGGCCGTGATCTTCTCCGTGGTGAGAGTGAGGCTCTGCAGGACAAACACGATACAAAAGGTCGTCGCTGTCAGCGTCAGATGAAACTTTCAGGTATTTATATCGATGTCTGAGCTCGATCTGAGGCACCAAGAAACTTTGCACAGTCAGCGGCTCATTCTGATTTTGTATCGAGAGGAAGTTTGAAAAGAGGGTTTGTGCGTCAGGAGTCACACAGAAACAGCTCGGCTGGCTCGTGTGAACAGGATCGGACGTTTGAGGGGCAGAAACTCTGACAGCTACAGCGACCTCACAGGGTCGGTTTAGAAATACAACCTTTGTATGCCAGGAGAGGGCAGCATCTCTGCCACAGCCCCCTTTTAAACCGATGAGCTGGGCATATATTTCATTTAGGTTTTTTACAAATGCATCTTAATAAAGCCTCAAACCAGAGCGACCTACCCAGAGCATGTGGAATGAGGTGCAGGAAGGCGTCACCCAGCAGTCCCCCCGACGCGAAGCTCAGCAGCACCTTCAGCAGGTTCTGGTGCTGGTCGCTGTTGGACTGAACTGGAATGAGGAACAGGATGAGGAAAGGAGCCGCGCTGATCAGCAGGGTCGCTCCGATAGCCTGCGGACAGGGAAGGAGGGAAGTTCACGAAACAAGACACAACAAGGCTCACAGAGGAGGAGAGAACTCAGCAGACAGGGTTAAACCAGACAAACACTCCACAGTAAACACACAAACTGGATCTGACACGATTATGACGAGCGCTGTGATCGACTCCAGGTGTGTTTGTGAGTCACGCTGGTAACAGATCCAGCTCAGAACAAAAAGAACAGCAGAACCTGACGCAACGTTTGGAAGTGAAACGTGGACAAGCTGCCAAACGAGGTGCATGCTTCTCTCATGAGGAAACTGCTGCCTCAAAGTGGCACCAAGCAAAGGTTTCTCTTATCAGCCTGTTAGCTCACCGTGTGTGTTCAGCCTGGCCAGACTCTCAAAATGTTTCCAGAACATTCATGAACCTACAAAGACCTCATCCAACACGACCCTGAGTAACACGGCGAGCTGCTGAAGGAGGATCAAACACGTCACACTGTAATCAAGTACAGTCAACCTTCTCACCTGCGTCCAGAGCTCCACCACATCCCTCTTCTCCGCCTCCCTCTTCACCCTCTCCCCTCCGTGCGAGTGCCCGTGTCCACTCTCCTCCTTGTGCACCCGGACAACATCCTCCTGATGAGCGTGCGCGTGTCCGTGGTCGTGAGAGTGCGCGTGTCCGTGGTCGTGGTCGTGAGAGTGCGCGTGTCCGTGGTCGTGGTCGTGAGCGTGCGCATGTCCGTGGTGCTCCTCTTCCTGAGTAGGGAGGTTGGCCTCGGCACTCCACTTGCTGGCTCCGTGAAACATCTTCACGTCGGCGTGGTGATCGTCTTCTCCGTGAGAGTGACCGTGGTGATGGTGGCCGTGGCCGTGTCCATGGTGATGGTGCCCATGTCCGTGGCCATGGTCGCCATGGGAATGGCTATGAGAGCCGGCCGGATGAAGCACTAACAGGAGAACTGCTGATGTGGCCACAGTCAGTGCCAGCAGACGTGCACAGCCCATATTACCCCCTGTGACAAAGAGAAAGACACAGAATCAATAAAAACTCACATGGTCAAAGATAATACACTGTGATACATCATCATACATGTATCATGTGTACTGGAAAATACTCTTTCTGTGGCATTAAAGGACCAGCGTGCATAGTGACATCTAGTGGTGTAGCTGCAGACTGCATCCAGACAGATCGGAGCTAATTAAACTTCTTCATGTATCTGGATAGTCTCTGCTTCAGGAAACATTTCAGGCTGTCTGTGGAGGTTTCACTGATCGGAGTGTCTGATTGGCTTGACGTGACGTCAAACTCCGGGATCTGGATCAACCTCTGCACACCGGCACTGAAATGAAGGCAGAGGAAAAAGCTCTGCCCCTGAATCCAGCCTGAGTCAAGTCCTGAATCCAGTCCTGAATCCTGTCTGCATCCTGTCTGCATCCTGTCTGCATCCTGTCCTGAATCCAGCCTGAATCTAGCCTGAGTCCAGTCTGAATCCAGCCTGAATCCAGTCCTGAGTCCAGTCTGAATCCAGCCTGACTCCAGTCTGAATCCAGTCTGAATCCAGCCTGAATCCTGTCTGAATCCAGCCTGAGTCCAGCCTGAATCCAGCCTGAATCCTGTCTGAATCCAGCCTGACTCCAGTCTGAATCCAGCCTGAATCCTGTCTGAATCCTGTCTGAATCCTGCCTGAATCCAGCCTTAATCCTGCCTGAATCCAGCCTGACTCCAGCCTGACTCCAGCCTGAATCCAGTCTGAATCCAGCCTGATGCCAGCCTGATGCCAGCCTTGAATCCAGTCCTGAATCCAGCCTGAATCCTGCCTGAATCCAGTCTGAATCCAGTCTGACTCCAGTCTGAATCCAGCCTGAATCCAGCCTGAATCCAGCCTGAATCCAGCCTGATGCCAGCCTTGAATCCAGTCCTGAATCCAGTCCTGAATCCTGTCTGAATCCAGCCTGAATCCAGCCTGACTCCAGCCTGACTCCAGCCTGACTCCAGCCTGACTCCAGTCTGAATCCAGCCTGAATCCAGCCTGATGCCAGTCTGAATCCAGCCTGAATCCTGTCTGAATCCAGCCTGAGTCCAGCCTGAATCCTGTCTGAATCCAGTCCTGAATCCTGTCTGAATCCAGTCTGAATCCTGTCTGAATCCAGTCCTGAATCCTGTCTGAATCCAGCCTCCTGGGTGTGAAGGAGTTCCACATACTTTGTCCCATCTCTGTTAGATCCTGTGAATAAATGTAACTGCTCTCAGTGCAGCTGCAGAGAGTCATGGAAGTGAAGGTAATGTATTTAAACACAGTGCATCATGTTTGCATTCAGCCTGAGGAGGTCTGAGGTCTTACAGTCTGTCTTACAGTCTGAGGTCTTACAGTCTGAGGTCTTACAGTCTGTCTTACAGTCTGTCTTACAGTCTGTCTTACAGTCTTCATCAGCTGACTGTGACTGAGCTCGTGTTTGTTGCACAGATGAAGGTTGTCTAAGTTAATCACATTATGTTAATGAGGTCAATCATTATGTTAATGAGGTCAATCATTATGTTAATGAGGTTAGTCATTATGTTAATTAATCTGTTCAAACACTCAGTCTGTTGTTAGCCGGCTAGTTAGCTGCTAACCTGCTAACGTGTTGCTACAGCGGAGCAGCGGCCTGGCTGCGCCGCGCACGGAGCACTCTTACCGGGTCGTGTCGGGATATGTCACCGCCTGTCGGGGCCCGCTGGATGGGGACAGGGTCGCTCTCTGTCCGCGGTCAGAAGTGTCCGATAGACGGCTGCTGTCTGTCTGTCTGTCCGCTGTCTGTCTGTCTGCGTGGATGTGAGGCGAGACGAACACAGACGTGGCGTTTGCTCAACTCCAAATCTCGCGGGAAGGGGGAGTGTTCCAATACTGTGTGTGTGTGTGTGTGTGTGTGTGTGTGTGTGTGTGTGTGTGTGTGTGTCCCTCGCCGCCTTCCCTCAGACGTACAGGTGTGTGTAGTTTGTCACAGTGTGTGTGTGTTTAACACTCACACATGCTGATAAACGCAGATCTGTGAAGGAGGTCAGAGTGGAAATCTCGCGAGATCAATCTAGTGTTTTGACTCAGCAGCAGGAGGAGAACAGGAAGAACAGGATGCTCCTGCAGGAGAACAGGATGCTCCTGCAGGAGAACAGGATGCTCCTGCAGGAGAACAGGATGTAGGAGAACATGATGCTCCTGCAGGAGAACATGATGCTCCTGCAGGAGAACAGGAAGAACGGGATGCTCCTGCAGGAGAACGGGAAGAACGGGATGTAGGAGAACATGATGCTCCTGCAGGAGAACATGATGTAGGAGAACGGGATGCTCCTGCAGGAGAACGTGATGCTACTGCAGGAGAACGGGAAGAACGGGATGTAGGAGAACATGATGCTCCTGCAGGAGAACAGGATGCTCCTGCAGGAGAACAGGATGTAGGAGAACATGATGCTCCTGCAGGAGAACAGGATGTAGGAGAACGGGATGCTCCTGCAGGAGAACGTGATGCTCCTGCAGGAGAACAGGATGTAGGAGAACATGATGCTCCTGCAGGAGAACAGGATACTCCTGCAGGAGCAACAGCAGGAGAACAGGATGTAGGAGAACAGGATGCTCCTGCAGGAGCAGCAGCAGGAGAACAGGATGTAGGAGAACAGGATGCTCCTGCAGGAGAACAGGATGTAGGAGAACAGGATGCTCCTGCAGGAGAACAGGATGTAGGAGAACAGGATGCTCCAGCAAAACAGGATGCTCCTGCAGGAGAAGAACAGGATGCTCCTGCAGGAGAACAGGATGTAGGAGAACAGGATGCTCCTGCAGGAGAACAGGATGCTCCTGCAGGAGAACAGGACGCAGCTCTGTTTGGTTAGTGCTCCAGACTGCGACATGAATCATTAATCAATAAATAATAAACACATGCAGTGTGGCTTCAGTGACTAGCACGAGGAAAACTGGGTCCCTAAAATCAAACCTCCACCTTTTCATTAACCTACACCTGTTATTATTTATATCATAGTCACTACTCTTGCAATAATATAATTATTTATATAATAGTCACTTTCTTAGTAATATTTCTCACACTATGGTCACTTTACATTACAATACTCTTGTTCCCATTTCCTTTCATCTTTGTACAATTGTGCCCACCTGATCCCGTGGGGTGAATCCTGCCACACGCTGCCCCGACACGTGGTACATTTTCAGACATCTATGAGACAGCATTCACAGCGGATGGCTGGACGCCGTTGTCCCCGTCTAACGCCAGGAGATAGTGTTGTGTTTCTCTCTCTGGAGGAAACAAGCACAGTTGCTTTGTTTACCATTTGAGAATACTGAGGATCACATGCACCAAAGTGTTACTTTCTTTTTCATCTCACCTGATCTCCGCTTTCAGCTCATTCTCGTTCCTCTCCCTCTGCCAGCGGGTTGTAATATTTGGCAATAATGAGTTTCCATCCCAGAAGGTAGTAACGAACATGACCCTGCAGAGTGACAAATAGCAAGTCATGAAACTGACATTTCACAGGATTGAGTTTGAATAGGAAGATCACATCTCTAAATATGAACTAAAAAACTGTAAGAAAGGTCCATATCAAATGTTAAACTTTCTGGGGTTCTTTACTCCCTGAGACCATCTCTTTCTTGTGCGGCGAACAAAAATCTTTATACCTTGAAGTGAACCACAAAAATATATGTTCCCTTGAGGGAGGTGGTGACCACAAGACAACTCTTCATACCGGCGTCTTTACTGATCTTCTGATCGGGGACATTGGCTTCGCCAATGGCTTTCTTTTGAAGAAGCTTATCATCCATGTTTGTGAAGTGCTAATCGACAGAAAATGACACGAATCGCTTCCCGTCAGAAAATGTGTTCCTCGCTTGACTTTTAACATTTAACACTCAAAATAATTGCGGCATGGTTCTTACCTGTAAACTTCTGTGACGAATTTCCACAAGGTCTAGCGTATATCGTTGGAGGTGACTCCCTGAATTGCTCGTTCGCATGTTTGAGGGCATCGTTTCAACGTCGATAGTAAGATATGGGCTGTCTTCGAAGGTGAAAATCGTTGAACTTTGGTCCGATTTTTGCGTCTTTACTTGTCACATTCTGCAGTGTTTCAGTGAGAAACAAACACAAAGAGCGAACTGTGAGGAAATCAACAGGAGTTAAAAGGAAGACCAAGAAGACATAATAGGAAATCAAAAGAGTCTGTGGTACACTACCTACAGATCTATAAGAGTTCATCATGCTCGTCCGTAGTCTCGTGCCACATGGTTCGCACACAGCAGTCTATATTCACGCCGTTTCAGATGGCTTGAAATCGTTTGACAGTACCAGGATTTTTGAAAATTTTTTCGGACACCAGGTTCGATTGGTTGCAGAGGAAGCCGCAAACTCTAAACGTGAAAAAAAACTTACTTCTTGTGTCTTGTGTGCTTTGGTCTGGATGTTCGACATCGGGTTGTTTGAGGAGCAGAGACTGCTCAATAACAGGTCTCCGTCATACAGCCTCCGGACATGAACAGGTCTTGGTGTACCTCTGGATACGGGTGGGAAAAATAGACATTGAAGGTTTACACACGGTGGGGGTGGACACCACGAAACCAAGCCACCAGGACACGGCTGAACTGAGGCAAGACAACAAGCACAGTAGATGACGAAATGCCAAATTGCAATTGCATTTTATACCAGACTCTACTTTAACCTGTCAGTATTCCGATTTTCAACCGTCTTGGACATTGTCAGGAGCACAGGGGTGTGTGTAACATTCCAGAAGCAGGTGTGGACCAACACCCTGGCCGTTCAAGCTCTTGGTTTCTCCCTTTCTACGACCACACTGCGAGTAAGCTTGTGAAGTTGTTTTGCAGCCGCGTTCAGATCTAATTCTGTCGTCCTGATAGTAGACGATGTGCCAGGGACAACACGAGAGCATGACCGCTAGAGAGGGCCAGGGTACAACAGGCAGGATGAAGGGCACTCGGCGCAGGCGTGCATCTTGCAGGCAGCCGCACCAGCATAGCCACTGGCAGAGTGCATGAGGAGATCCGCTGACGCCATGATGATGGCAATACTTCTTGTCTTACGGCTCGGGATGGATCTCACCACGTCCAGTTATTTTGGCCAAAAGGGGACGTAGGTCCGAGCACCCAGCAGCGGTCACTGCGATCTCCGGCAGGCTGGAGCGTATGTGCAGACAATCTGACACTTGTCATGTCTCTGAACAGGCTCCTTGCGGAGAGACTAGAGCTGCACTTTGCTGATGAATGAAGTGCACTCCCACCAGTGAAAGACCACCAAGAAGAGGTCCCCACCGACAGCCAGACCACCCCAGATGGGCCATCTTGGTATCAGTAGGATTCCTTCATAATGTATTAAAACCAGAAACTGGACGTAACCGAGCATAATGCGGTAGGAAGGCGGTGATAATGGTACGAGGAATCGGCTCCTTTCCCGGGCAGTGACGATCGATCACTGCACGAACGCGAAGATAGGACGGCACCGCCGTTCAGGGAATCGCCACGTTGTCCCGATGTTTCCAAATGCGGCATCGCCACGAGTGTGAGAATCGCTGCACCAGATACACGATTAACTCGAAGAAAGAAACCTAAGAGAGAGAGGAGGAGGAAAGTTCAACACCGTGGTCCAGAAAAAGCATGACATAAAGTCAGGAAGGTTGAATCTTGTCTTACAAGCGCGGTGTTAGTTGACTTTCTCGGTAAACTTTGATGTTTTGTAACACGGCTTCCAGAAAACTTTTGAGTAGTAGGAAGCACACTGGACACGATGAGAGAGCAGCGATACACAGCAGAGCGACGGGTTTCTGCTCAGGCGCTAGCGTCTTGGCTGCCTTCCTTTGCCAAGGTGATAGGATGAGAAAGACGTCTGCAACAAAATACAAGTGATTATTTTAATAAGTTGTTGTAAAATAACATGCCCCAACAATTTAATATTAAAAGAAGATTTTAGTATTAAAAAAAATCAAACCTTGCTGCACAGCGCCCATCCAAACCGCCAATCAGAGCCACGGCACACAGGGAAACGATCTTTGCAGTTTGATCTCGTTTCCACGGGTCTGTCATCTTCAATGATGGAAAACCTCTTCGACCGATATCCCACGGCCTCCTGGAAAAGACACCAAAAAAACATCACAGACGTGAAAATCAGAACATCTTACTCAATAAGTCAAAGTTCCAAAAAAAAAAAAATAATAATACGGGTTTTTAAACTCAGTTATGGTACCATGGTTGGCGCGGCCCCATGTTGGAGCTCCTTTGAAATGAAAAAGTGGTTTCTCAGTACTCACTGCATCCGTGGAGATTCAGAAAAACCATTATCGAGTTTTTCCTCAAACCTTCTGTTCAATGAAGTAAAAAGTGATGTGAGATGGAGAGTATCTAGTCCTGGCGGACAGGTTTTCCTAGCGACATCGAAAGTCCTGAGCACCCCTCTACAGCCGCCGCAGCTATGCGTGGCGGCAGCCGGGCGGCGGCGTGTAGGCTTTGAGGCAGCACTATGCAGAGAATTCACCACACACAATAAACTCACTATCATTCCGTACCACTAGTTTCACTAATGTCCATGCTCACTCGACATTAGTATAATTCCGGATGAAACAGCTCCAAACATGGCTCACTTTTACATTGGTACCCCGGTTTTGAGTTTCCATAACATCCGTTAAACTTTTAACACTGTGTTAAGTGGCAACTAGTGTCTCCTGTACTAGCCTGAGCTTCGTCGCTCTCGTTTAGGCTCAGGAAGCCGGTAGGGTAGTGCCCTCATTGTGGACAGGCACGGATGGCTAACTAAACAGCTTAACACCTGGTACTCAAAACCAAACATAGAGGAAACATCATGAGGGAACATTCACAACCATTTAGGGAACCCTGGGACATTTTAGTACTTCCCAATTACGTACCATTATAATTTTTTTCATATTAATCGACACTTATTTCAGCAACAGCAGGTAACTTGACAAACAACTTCTAAAGATACCTGCATATTTGTTAACAACACGTTTACAAGAAACCAAAACGTTATCATTGTGGCAGGGCACTACACTTCTCCCCACACCAAAATGGTTTTTTTTTTTTTTTTTTTTTTTTTTTTCCCATGCCGCTCATGCCGTGTTTATAAACAATATAAATCACATCATCTGCCGTCGCGAGGAGTTCTATTGAACACTCGGCTGTGGATCGCCCTGAGGGTGGTAGGGTGTTGTTCTAGATTTCTGTATGCGCAAGTATACTCAACAGTTCATGATGAGCCGACGTCTTCGAAAAATCCTGGCCTTGATCCGAGTGCCACTCTCTTTGGTAGAGCATAGTGGACAAAATACTGTTCCACAGGACCTTAGCCAACTGTTGATGCCTTTTGATCCTTAGAAAAATTGTACAAACTGCTATGCAGCTCTTTTAGGCAGCGTTCCTTCTGAATACAAACCTGACAATTTTTACAGTTTACTTTTTCCACCGTGTTTCATCCTCGAGGGCCAGTCAAATTCTCTCTTGTATCAGGCCATAGGTCTTGCAAACCCGAGGTGGCCGACTGGTCATGAAGGATTTGAGAAACAGTCTCTCTGACCTCTTGTGGGGAGTACACTTGCTGGCGAACTGGTTCATTATTGTGCCTACTTTATTCGGTGACAATACAGTGTCTTTTACCTTTATATTTTTCCCACTCTTTTAGCAACAACGACACATCAGGATGTTTTCCTTTGTTCGCCCGGTCAGCCGAGTTTTGATCAAGGCATGCCACACTTCTCCAATGCGTGGATCTTTCTGCTGATAATGTTGACGTATCTGTGAAGTCATTTGGGCAATGTGCGTGCTCAAAGAAGACAAGCTACAATAGTTCTCCGCAAACAACGTTCACATGTCGAGTTTACACCATGCACTTCCAGTAGCTTCATATCACCAACAGTCCTTTCACATAACACGCATGGAACGTGGGCATGGTGCTCCACGATGGCTTGCGGCATTCGCTCATAATGATAACATCAGGTGACGGGCTGATATTTTCTTTGTCGGCAGCACTTAAATGGATCTGATGAGTAGCGCACTTCGGACGATCAAGAACACTGAACCATTTGCTACCCACTCAGGCAGGTCCCCCCAGCGCAATCCCTCCATGCACATAGAGGGGACTGTGCATTGAATCAGGAAATTGTCCTCCTGTTAACGTCCCGTAGTCCACACAAATTCATATGTTCCCTTTTCTTGCAAACCACCACAACGATCGGGGATGCCTAAGGGGGCATCTGGGACTCTGAAATGATTTCCAGCTCCTTCAGATCATTCAGGTGTTCCCACTCTTCCAAATCACTGGGTGAGGTAAGCGTTCTGGTCTGGAGCATTCTGCTGAATGGTCTGTTCATCTTCACTCGAATGCTGTGTGGTGGTCTTTGCACAACTAACATCAAACTCGCTTGCAGGACGGAAACCTCTCTCCTCTCGCCGTCACACTTTGACATACAGTAGTCTCTCCTTCCACTCGGAGGCGCAGGGAGAAGGCCAAAGTTGAAAGAGGAGGGAGACAGTTGAGATGTGGGCAGCTCGGCCACTTTCTTTCAGGGAATGCATTTATTACATCCACCGGACAACAGTGAGCACTTTGCATGCCACGTTTCAATATGTCACCTGATGATTTTACACATTTTGATTGTGATGCGACGACCAATTGTTTTTTAGCAACCGGCATCCCAGAAGTTCTTCAGGGAAGCAACCATTCTCGTGGCAGTCTTATGATAATAGCTTGACCCAAAAGACTGCCCCCCCCCAGTGAAAACACTTTGCGAAGCCTACCACTTTTGCCCAACTCATCCCGTAGCAACACAAAGGGTTTGTCTCGAGTGAAACAGACTGTTCCTCTTTTTGGGTCCGTGTGTCTTTTGGCGTTTCCTGAAAACTTCTCTTCATACTCTCTTATCACCGGGTGAACGAGTGAGCTGTGAACCCGAGAGGGCGTAGAAATTGTCTCTGTTTTGTGCTTACAAGAATGCATAGTCTCCGAACGGTGACGGTGGAAGGTGTTTGTGGCCAAACCCACACATGGAAAAACCTCACCTTTCGCGGCCGGCTCTGGACCCACAAGCACAAGTGGTTCTATGGTCTCAGCTACTCCAACTGTGTCCCCAGGCACTTAAACAGGGGTCAAAACGCAGGTGCTTCAGATACTTATCATAAAAAAAGGGCACATTCGTACACAGGCGACTCATAGTGCTTTACAGAGGCAAGGAAACAACATTTGGACCATCAGACAAGCAATAGAAATAAAATACAAAAATAAAAAAATAAAAAAATGAGTAACAGCAATTTAAAAACAGCCACATTTGAAAAACAACAAATGTAAAAACCAGTAACGAATCCCAGGATTATGATTGAAACGTTCTTTAAAAGAGTCAGCATAAGCACGTGAAAAGAGAGAAAAGTCTTTACCTGGATTTAAAAGGCTCAGGAGTTGGGCTGATTTTCCGTTCCTCTGTTTGGTTCCCCGTTGTGAGCAGCATAACTGCTAAATGCGCTTCACCGTGTCTGGTTTGAACTCTGTGCTCCACATCGACCTGCAGTAAGGTGGACATCTCAGAGCCCTACTAAATGTCGTTTATGTATTGTGAGGCCTAAAACCACTCACGTGATTATAAAATAGTAGCAGAACTTTTAAAATCTATTCTGTGGCTTTAACTGGGAGCCAGTGTAAAGGACTTAAGGAAAACTGGGGTGATGGGTGATGTGTTCTGATCTCTTTGTTCTGTTCAAAACTCGAGCTGCTGCGTTTGAATGAGCTGCAGCTGTTTTTGATACTTTTTGGGGGAGTCCAGTCAAAAGACCATTACAGTAGTCCAGTCTACTGGCGATTGAAAGCGGGATCGCTTCTCCTGCTGATCTGTTGGGGACCTAAAAGCCCTTAACTCTGGTAGTTATGTTCTAAAGTGGTTAGAAGGCTGTTTTGGTTGCGGTACAAGCAGGGGTAACTTGGGACCGCTATCAAGCAGAGCTTTGCCGTAAATGCCCTCACTTTGTACAGCGACCCCAGAGCCGGTCCAACCTACACCACTCCTGGCACCGATTAGCCTTGCTTGTTTGCGCGTTGTTTTGTTTTGACACTTTGTGGAACGTGTTGCTCCAGGGCGTTCAGGCCTAGGATGAGAATCTAGAAACTTGTTCGCGTTTTGTTTCACTTCCATTTGAAGTCGTTTGGCTCAGTTTATTACCGCTTCTCCATTATGGAGAGTACAGAAAGCACAATGGCACCCACTCGTTTCACAGACCTACTCCACCGTTTGCGCTGCAATTTCCCAAAAAGACGTCAACGTGCGACTGCAATCATTGAGCAAAGTGGAGCTAACACGCCGTCGGGAGGGAACCACGACCAACCATGCACGAAACCTTTGCGCCACACCACATGCAATATTTTGAAATCACAACCCTAGCAAGCAAGCAAGCAGCAAGCCAGGCTATAACACCTCTTGGTTACTCACGGAAGGTAAATAAACACACTGCCTACCAGTTCGCGCATGTGCTCTTTGGTAAAAACATGTGCTAATACAGTTAATGTTAACACCAATGCCTTTGCATACATTTAGTGAAAGATGACACATGACGAGAGAGAGTTTGGCTGGCTCAGAGTCGCAGCGTTATGTACTAGTACATCGCTCCAGTTCACTTCCTCTCAGCTGTCTCCATTTATCGTCGTTTTGACCTCCGCTGTTGGTTTTGTAAGGTCGTGCTACTTCTAAACACTAAACCAAGCTGATGCTGTTCCTCTCCGTTTTTTACGAAATGAGTGAATCGATTTATAAAGAATCGAATCGTTAAGCAGAATCGATAAAGAAATGAATCGTAAGCAGGGTAATCGAATAATGGACTCGGAGAACGTAACAACCAATCTTATTCAATTCCCATCCCTCTCAGGCCGTTTTCCTTCTACTGAAGGCCCTGGGAAGTTCCCAATCGGCTGTTTGTTTTCCGGAAGATGCTTATTTACTTTCCTGCGATTTTGGGTTTTCACCACACCGTAGCAAAAGACATCCGCACAGCCCACTGAGGTTTGTTGCTTCTCTCTCCTTTCATGTGCATATTTTAAAGCAGTTTTCTGGGCTCCATGCGTGGTGAACTTCTGATGTGGTACGAGGCAGGAAAGCAGGCTCTGGTCCAGCTCTTGCTGTTTTGGCACCACTGAAGTTGTAGGACACCATGCACAACTAATCACAGATGAAAGAAGCAAAACCTTCTTTACCCCTTTCTCTTTCCCGGACCATCCCCTCTTACTTTCCTTACCTCAACGAAGTACTCAATTGAAGCCTTGGAGGAGGCTTTAAGTTTGTAAGTCCATACTCTCAGTTTATATAAGTTGAAAGATAAGAATAAAAAAGATTTTTTTTCGCAAAAGACACTCCGTCTTGTTGTTTTGCGACATGGTGCTGCCTTTACGTGGTTGTTTGATGTCTCACGTGGGTTTGCGACATTACTCCACGTTACTTAACTCATGATTGCTGAACGATGGACACGAAACCAGGCTGAAGTTTCTGCCCGGCGTTGAGTCGCAACAGACAGAGCCAGCTACGCAGGCAGCCCAAGAAGACGCACGTTTTACCGAACAGAGGGGCACGTCTGTTCTTTGGTTACAAGAGGTCCGACACGAGAGAAAGACGGCCGATGCAAACTCGACTATTACCGCGGCCCCATGCCAACACAACAAACCTCTTCTATCCCCAAGAAGGTCACGGCAAAGTGGTGATGTGCTGCAACAGATGGGGGCAAACTGCGAAAGGAAAACTTATAGCCAGCCGAAGATAAAGCAAGTCTTTCGCCATGAAGCATTGCCGTTGTAAGAAAAACGTCCCAGCGCCTAAACAAGATCACAGGCGGCCATCTCGCTTACATTTGTAAAAGACATGGCTCCCTCACGCAAAGCAAACAAAAACAAGGGGGCAGTGGTTAATCCCAGGCGAAAAAAAATGTTAATTTGATGCTGTTTTTGAACAAAAAAGCGGTAACCAAACACAGACTGACTAAATGCTTCGTTGTTAAGTTGTTTACAAACTATTTATATTTTTACCAGTTGTTTTTGTTGTTGAGAATTTTAATTTCTATTGATAATTCGTTCTCAACAGTACTTTGTTTGTTTTAATTTGTTAATGCAGTTTGCGAGTACTTTTTACTTTAAGATTTCTTTTTAAAAATTTGATAAGATACAGCATATTTTCCTATTTAATTCTATAACTTTGTCCTAATTCTGTTCCTGGGTTTGACAACTATTTAATAATATTATATTAAGAATCAAAAAGGGGGACACATCACAAAAAAAAACACTTAAAGATCATGAAAATATTATTGAGATTTAGCAATTCAATGACGCATCCAGATCGATACCAAAATATGCAGTACGCACAACACTATTCTCAGAATCCTGGTGTAGGTATGTTGACCTCATCTTTGACAGGCATCGGACATTTTTCGTAACTTCCCAAAATAAGTACGTACCATATGATTTCTCCGTATTATGAGCAGTAAACTTTGCACAAACAATTATTCCCAAAAATATACTGCATATTTGTTAACAAAACACTTATCATTTGAGCGGGCACTACAATTGTAACAACATATAAACAGTTAAATATTCCTTATTAATCTATTGTCACTATCTCTTCTAATACAATGTGTAAATATACTGTTTTATTCATTTAGAATAAAATAAACATTTCTTTTACATTTTCTAGCTTAAATATGCACAATGATTTCACCTTTCTTCCTTGTCACCATTATTTCTACTCACATATGTTTTGTTTTTAACGCTTGAATAAAAGATCTTCATTACTCACTTGGGTCATCTCTCTCTCTTCCTCCATGATGTCTGTGTGCAAAACTGCTCTCTGGCTCAACTGTTTGTATTTCAAAAGGTTAGAGCCAATGTGACTCAATCATCAAAGGCTGGACGTGGTCGTGGCACACCTGCAGGCCAGCAGGTTAAATCCGAGCAGACTGTAGCAGGACGGCGGTAATGTGAGCTAATGGTATTCAAAGTACACAGACGGTGGTCATGATGCAAGTATTAATACAACAGAATAATAATAAACAATACTATAATAATATCATAGGATATAGTTATTATTATTATTATATTATCCAAAAAAAATCCTCCTTTTTTACTTTCTTCTTATTATACTCTATCAACACCATGACCATGTCTTTTGTCTTTCTTCTAATTTGACCAGCCTCTTTCAAAAGTCCCACTGACCATTCAGACAAAAACAACACATTTCCACTAAATATTAGTATATATATTATTTTCTACACATCACAAATATATTAATTATTAAATACCCTTACTTATATATATATATACATTATAAATAAAATCTATATATATTATTGTAATAATAATATATAATCTCAAATTTTAATAATATAAAATAATCAAAAAAAACTATTACACTTTCTATATAAACTATATATATACTCTATATATATATATATTATTATATATATATATATTATTCTAATTATATATAACTGTTATACTATATATATTATACACAATATCCAAAATATAATGCAAGTATAAAAAACACAATGATTCCTTAAGCATCTTACTGACAGGTCAGTTTTATCCCAGTCCACTGAGACTGGACTAAAGATGGGTTATGATCCGCACCCCACATTGACTGTCTATAGTGTCATAGTAATGCTTCTGATAGTTTTCTTACTAACCTCTGTACAAATGATAGTAAACTGACATTACATAGAAAAAAGATTAAAGAATGAAATTTCCAGGAAAAAAAACATTAAAATGAAACATTACATTTACTGGAAATATAATTTATAAACTTTGACCAAACTGCCGGACTCTCTGAGACATGACGTGTGTATGTGCTCGTCTTATAAACCTGCTGACATCATGCTGTGTGGGAGACTGAATGCTAGGACACTGAGATCATGACACTCGTGGAGGAATACTGTCCGCCGGTCCTGAATCAATGGGGCGAAGAAGGCTCATTTCTCCTTAAGACTTTTTTAATGGCACTGCCCATGTTGGACCATTAGAAAAGAATGCAGGTTAAGACCAGTGGTGTTAGACTTCACTAATACGTCAATATGGACAAAGTATCAGACACCAACGGAACCATTCTTGGGATTAGTGAGTCTATCCTGAATTAACGGGCACGGAAAATCCGTACAGCTCTGTTTTGACGTGTGTGCACGAGAGACGTGAACGCAAAGACCAAACGCTTATTCATCGGGGACGTCGCTGACCTTATTAAACTTACGGACAATGCTCTTGCAGTGCAAAAGGACCATGTCCTTTTTAGAGGATTCTGTGGGCTGATGGCAGACCACACATTGCTGGCATGATTGAAAAAAATGTCTGAGATGTTCCACTATGAATGGAATGAATGGATGGACGGGATGGATGGATGGAGGATGAGTGGCTATGGACGGATAGAGATGGAGCGAAGATGGTGGCAGGCAATGGTGACGGATGGTAACTGGATGGAACTGGATTGGAGGATACGGATAGCTGGATGGACGGACGACGATGCTGATGAGATGGACGGAGGATGATGTATGACGCTGTGATGGATGATGATGAGGATGGATGGGATGTATGGAAGAGATGAGGATGGATGGAACGGACAGGGAATCGGATGGAAAGTGGATGGACGGACGATGAGAATGGCTGAGATGGATGGAAGAAGATGGACGGCGATGAATGGGATGGACGACCAAGATGGATGGATGGAGATGGATGGCAGACGATGATGGATGGACGGAACATGGGATAATGGTAAGGAGGATGGAATGACAGATGGACAGACAGAGACTGGATGGAGACGGAAGTGTGGAGGATTGGATGGATGACGGAATGGATGGACCACGATGAATGGATGGACGGATGGTAGATCAGATGATGATGGACGGACAGATGGATGGATGAATGGCATGGCCGTGAACTGGACTGCTACCCCGTTTATTTCTAAACCTCTTTAGGTTAGAATTTGATGCATTGATGCCAGACTCCCTGCACTCATCAAAGTTGAACCAGAATCGTCTTCAAACTACAGTTTGTTGTCTCAGGTAAAACTCAATCACACAAGTATTTGTTGGAGAGTTAGATATTCAGTCTGTCACCATCCCATTGAGAGGAGCTCGCTTGCTGGCACTGGCGAAAACTAAACTTGTCATACATTTGGCGCGCATTTATTTATTTTTAATGATTCAAATTATGTTTTATTTTTACGTTTATTAATAGTTCATGCGAGATTAATCCAGCAACTTCGAATTTAACTGACCCAACCTTGCCTGGCAGGTGCAATGATTCACAGCCAACCTGTTTACTCAGACTGACGATGCGCCTACACAAAATCTCACGAGTTTTCATTTATTATCATGTTTTGATTTGAAATAGATGCCAGTGTTCACTTCGTGTACGGGTATTAACAGGATTTTAGAAGACACCTGTGTGAAGCTATTGTCAGCCAGGAAGACCAAAAAGAGCTCCACCACTGCTGGCCTAAAGGCAAACGAGCACATTATATTTCATGTAACTGATGGAGAGGCAGGGATTGATCTTTGGTCTCGACGACCCCCAAAACTGGATCACTCATCTACGACATCAGCATCATGACATGGGGACGCTTCTCACACAGGCTTCTCACCTCAACGACCACAAACCTAGATATATCTTTTAAAAAACCACAGGAGTGTGTGTTTTTGCACACACATTTATAAAGAGAACAACACACACTCGCTCAGATGGTGCGATTTGTCTCGTGAGGCTTCAGATTCACAGACACGTGGGGGTGAGGGTGATGGTGACCGGCCTGCATGTTTTAAATATCAGGTCAAGTTGTTTCCTTCTAACTACAGTAATCCAACAGTCATACAGCTTCTTTAACACCTGAGCTCCCTCGTGTGGTCAGGTTCGTTCAAGCCGAGAAAACTCTCGTTTTGACTTTAATTACAGAAGATGCTGAAATCTGAAAACGATCAATCTTTATTTCATCATTCAGAAAAAAAATGATTTGTGTCGGAGTGTTAAATGATTCGAGAGTAAACATGAAAATCTGGAGAAGCCACAACATTTACTTTTATTCGTGGAATGTAAAAAAATTAAACAATCGCTCCAGAGGAAAGGACGCGAACACGTAGGTCACGTCGCTTCCTCTGCGCTCCAGACCACACTCGAAATGTTGATTTACAGAGCGGCAAACCTGACTGAGACTTTGGAAAGAAAGCGGACCACGGAGGCGACCCGCCGTCGGTTCAAGCTGCTGTAGCTGAATGAGCCGTGCTGTGACGGAGGGAGCGATGGTCGTGACGGCCCCTCGATGGACAGAAACACTTTCACTTGCAGCAGGATGTTTCTGTTCCAGCTGTCAGTCTCTCTCCCGTCGCAGTTTTCACGAAGCCGAAATAGAAACATCAACATCAAATCAGGGACGTGACCACGAACTGCTAAACACATACAAAAAAAAAAATCATCGTTCGCCATCAGCGGGGTGGCTGGAGTTTCCCAAAAACATAAAAAAAAGGACAAACACACCGCTGGAGGAATAATCCACTTGTTCTACTTAAAACCGCCTTTTTTTTTTCAACCTTTTTTGACCCTTTTCCTCCCCGTCCTCCTCACTGCGAGGAGCTCTGTCCACTCCACCTGGCCTCACTCGTACTCGGCGATCGCACCATCATGCCGACCCGAACCGCACGCCAGGATCTCCAACAGAGACTGACCGAAAACTGGAGCGGCCCGCAGCAGTTCTGGGAGCACGGTCACCGTGGCGATGTAAACGAACCCGCCGGCCGTGAACGGCAGGATCCAGGCGGTGGCGCGGCCCCACGCCTCGGCCAAGAGGGAGCAAGCTTGTGCCGCCAGAGCTCCCAGCGCCGTCAGCAGCTGTAGGACACATGGCCTGATGGGAAAGAGGAGCGGATTACTGCAGCCATTCGCTCTTCATCCGTATGTTCTGAAACACCTCAGCGGTCAGCTACCTTTCTCTTGGTGCCGCCCGACTGGCGAGGATGGCGAAAAGTCTCCGATCTCGTGCGGACCTCATGCAGCAGGATGGTGAGGGTGGTGACGGCGCCGACCGTCGGACCAACCAGGAAGGACGCTCCGATCCCAGGCCGTCCGTGAGTTATGCGTGAGTCGGCTGCCAGGTTCAGGTACCGGACACCTTGATGCTGCAGCAGAGAGAAGAATTAGTTATATAACAGCCTCCATCCACGGTCTGGTGGGTGCGAAGCGAACAGGATCAGCTGACGGAGGTCATGATGAAATCTGTGCGGCGGGCGGATTTTTGATTATGTATTCATTGCAAATCATTGTTGACTGGTGACTCGTCACGAGGGACATCCCCGGAGTTCAAGAGTCCCACATAATAAAAAAGAGGGACAGCTCAGTAATGTCCTGCGTTTCTACCTGTCAATCATCCTACCTGTCATCATCATTCAGAACACCTGCTCTGTTTGTCTAACGATTGTCGAGGTCGCTCAGCTGAACTACTGTCAACAACTCTGTGTGTAGTGTGCAGAACTTCATGTGGTGGATACAGAACGTGGGCCGGATCCAGCCAGTTATCCGGCATGCGGGGCCATGCTGTGCCCCCCGGGGCTGGACTGCCGTCACTCCACACAGGTTGTGTGTGTGCCACAATAATCGAGCTACGTTTCAGTTCTGTTCTCACTTTTCCACGGTGTAAAACTGAGAGCACACTCTGTTTCATCAAAAGTAATTAACGAGTTAATTAGAGACGTGAACACGTGCAGCTACACAAAACTCACTACCTAATAAAGCGGAGCGCACGTATGAGTCGGCATCTGACCTTTTCATGGTGACGCCGTGCTCACCTGTGCTCTGCTTCTCCTCTTTCTTCGGGCACCTTCTCGTCTTTGCCTCCTTTCCCCTCCTTCTTCTTCTTCCTCTCTTCCTTCCGTCGCTGTCCTTTTCTTTGGAGCGTTCTGAAAATGTCACATCACAATCAGCTGCCGGGTTTCAGTGGTTTACACGATGAAAATATTCTGCAGACGATTTGTGTACGGCGTACCGTGCGAGTGGCCGTGGGAATGTCCGTGTCCGTGACCTCCCTTTAGAAGACGCACGAATTTCTCCACAACCAGGAAGGCGACGATCCCGCCGAGAACCCACAGACCCACTGACATCATGTGACCGTGGGCGCTCCTGTGCAGGTGGAGACACGATTAAAAGGTATTTAGGCACTGGCTGATTGTTGGACAGTGCATGAACAGAAAAGGTGATTGATGCGTACCGTGCGAGTGACCGTGGTCATGTGACTCTTCACCTTTCGTGGGAGTGGCCGGGATCTTCTCCGTGGTGAGAGTGAGGCTCTGCAGGACAAACACGATACAAAAGGTCGTCGCTGTCAGCGTCAGATGAAACTTTCAGGTATTTCTATCGATGGCTGAGCTCGATCTGAGGCACCAAGAAACTTTAGACAGTCAGCGGTTCATTCTGATTTTGTATCAAGAGGAAGTTTGAAAAGAGGGTTTGTGCGTCAGGAGTCACACAAAAACAGTCGGCTGGCTGTGTGAACAGGATCGGACATTTGGGAGCGAGAAACTCTGACAGCTACGCGACCTCACAGGGTCGGTTTAGAAATACAACCTTTGTATGCCAGAAGGGGCAGCATCTCTGCCACAGCCCCCTTTTAAACCGTAGCTGGGAATATATTTCATTTAGGTTTTTTACAATGCATCTTAAAAAGCCTCAAACCAGAGCGACCTACCCAGAGCATGTGGAATGAGGTGCAGGAAGGCGTCACCCAGCAGTCCCCCCACCGAAGCTCAGCAGCACTCTCAGCGGTTCTGGTGCTGGTCGCTGTTGGACTGAACTGGAATGAGGAACAGGATGAGGAAAGGCCGCGCTGATCAGCAGGGTCGCTCCGATAGCCTGCGGACGGGAAGGAGGGAAGTTCACGAACAAGACACAACAAGGCTCACAGAGGAGGAGAGAACTCAGCAGGGTTAAACCAGACAAACACTCCACAGTAAACACACAAACTGGATCTGACGCATTATGACGAGCGCTGTGATCGACTCCAGGGGTTTTGTGAGTCACGCTGGTAACAGATCCAGCTCAGACAAAAAGAACAGCAGAACCTGACGCAACGTTTGGAAGTGAACGTGGACATGCCAAACGAGGTGCACGCTTCTCTCCACGAGGAAACTGCTGCCTCAAAGTGGGGCACCAAGCAGAGGTTTCTCTTATCAGCCTGTTAGCTCACCGTGTGTGTTCAGCCTGGCCAGACTCTCAAATGTTTCCAGAACATTCTGAACCTCAAAGACTCATCAACACGACCCCGAGTAACACGGCCGAGCGCTGAAGGAGGATCAAACACGTCACACTGTATCAATACAGTCACCTTCTCACCTGCGTCCAGAGCTCCACCACATCCCTCTTCACCCTCTCCCCTCCGTGCGAGTGCCCGTGTCCACTCTCCTCCTTGTGCACCCGGACGACATCCTCCTGATGAGCGTGCGCGTGTCCGTGGTCGTGAGAGTGCGCGTGTCCGTGGTCGTGAGCGTGCGCGTGTCCGTGGTCGTGAGCGTGCGCGTGTCCGTGGTGCTCCTCTTCCTGAGTAGGGAGGTTGGCCTCGGCACTCCACTTGCTGGCTCCGTGAACATCTTCACGTCGGCGTGGTGATCGTCTTCTCCGTGAGATGACCGTGGTGATGGTGGCCGTGGCCGTGTCCATGGTGATGGTGCCCATGTCCGTGGCCAGTGTCGCCATGGGAATGGCTATGAGAGCCGGCCGGATGAAGCACTAACGGGAACTGCTGATGTGGCCACAGTCAGTGCCAGCAGACGTGCACAGCCCTATTACCCCCTGTGACAAAGAGAAAGACACAGAATCAATAAAAACTCACATGGTCAAAGATAATACACTGTGATACATCTCATACTGTATCATGTGTACTGGGAAAATATCTTTCTGTGGCATTAAGGACCACGTGCATAGTGACATCTAGTGGTGTGCTGCAGACTGCATCCAGACAGATCGGAGCTAATTAAACTTCTTCATGTATCTGGATAGTCTCTGCTTCAGGAAACATTTCAGGCTGTCTGTGGAGGTTTGACTGATCGGAGTGTCTGATTGGCTTGACGTGACGTCAACTCCGGGATCTGGATCAACTCTGCACACCGGCACTGAAATGAAGGCAGAGGAAAAAGCTCTGCCCCTGATCCAGCCTGAATCCAGGTCAAGTCCTGAATCCACCTGAATCCTGTCTGCATCCTGTCTGCATCCTGGTCTGCATCGTCCTGAATCCAGCCTGAATCTAGCCTGAGTCCAGTCTTGAATCCAGGCTGAATCCAGCCTGAATCAGTCCTGATCCAGCCTGAATCCAGCTGATCCAGCTGCACAGCCTGATCCCAGTGAATCCAGCCGAATCATCTGATCCAGCCTGAATCCTGTCTGAATCCAGCCTGAATCGTCTGATCCAGCTCTGAATCCGCTGAACCGCTGAACTCCTGTCGCATCCTGCTGAATCCGCCTGACTCCCAGCCTGAATCCAGCCTGACTCCAGGCCTGAATCCAGCCTGAATCCAGCCTGCAATCCAGCCTGACATCCAGCCTGACATCCAGCCTGAATCCAGCCTGAATCCCGCAGTCTGATCCAGCCTGAATCCAGCCTGATCCAGCCTCTGAATCCCAGCCTGAATCCAGCCTGACTCCTCTGAATCCCCCTGCCTGAATCCAGCCTGATCCAGCCTGAATCCAGCCTGCCTCCGCTGATCCATGCCTGAACCGTCGCATCTCGCATCCTGTCTTAATCCAGCCTGAATCCAGCCTGACTCACTGAATCGCCTGAATCCCCGCCTGATCCAGCCTGAATCCAGCCTGGAATCCAGCCTGAATCCCTGCCTGAATCCCTGTCTGAATCCAGTTCTGAATCCAGCCTGACTCCAGCCTGAGTCCAGCCTGAATCCAGTCTGAAATCCAAGCCTGAATCCATCGTCCCTGAATCCCGACCTGATCCAGCGATCCAGTCCTGATCCAGCCTGAATCCTAGTCTGAACATACCAGCCATGAATCCAGTCTGAATCCGCCTGAAATCCAGTCCTTGGAATCCAGTCTGACCAGCCTGAACCTGTTCTGACGCCTGTCTGAATCCAGCCTGACTCCTAGCTGGAATCCAGCCATGCATCCAGCCTGAACCCGCCTTATCCAGCTGAATTGAATCCAGTCCTGAATCCAGCCTGAATCCTGTCTGAATCCTGCTGAATCCAGGCCCTGACCCAGCCTGACTCCCAGGCCTGATCCAGCCTGAATCCAGCCTGAAACTCCAGCCTGTGAATCCAGCCTGATGCCAGCCTTGAATCCAGTCCTAAATCCAGCTGAATCCAGTCTGATCAGCCTGAATCCAGTCTGCATCCCAGCCGACTCCAGTCTGGAATCCAGCCTGACTCCAGCCTGAAATCTAGTCTGAATCCAGCCGACTCAGTCTGAATCCAGCCTTGAATCCTGCCTGCATCCAGCTGAGTCCAGCCTGAGTCCAGCCGAATCCTGCCTGACTCCAGCCTGACTCCGGCCTGAAATCCAGCCTGAATCCAGCCCTGAAATCCAAGCCTGAACCGCCTGATGCCAGCCTTGAATCCAGTTCCTGTAATCCACCTGACTCCTGTCTGAATCCAGCCTGAATCAGTCTTGAATCCAGTCTGACAATCCAGCCTGAATCCCGTCCTGCATTTCTGTCTGCATCCTGTCTGCATCCTGTCTGCATCCTGTCCTGAATCCAGCCTGAATCTAGCCTGAGTCCAGTCTGAATCCTGCCTGAATCCAGTCCTGAGTCCAGCCTGAATCCAGCCTGAATCCAGCCTGACGCCAGCCTGACACCAGTTTGAATCCAGTCCTGAATGCAGTCTGAATCCAGCCTGAATCCTGTCTGAATCCAGCCTGAATCCTGTCTGAATCCAGCCTGAATCCTGTCTGAATCCAGCCTGAATCCAGCCTGACTCCAGTCTGAATCCAGCCTGACTCCAGCCTGAGTCCAGCCTGAATCCAGTCTGAATTCCCGCCTGAATCATGTCGAACCAGCCTGATTCCCGCCTGAATTCCTGTCTGAATCCAGCCTGAATCCAGCCTGAATCCAGCCTGAATCCAGCCTGATCCAGCCTGATGCCAGCCTTGACTACAGTTCCTGAATCCAGCCTGACTCCTGTCTGCGATCCAGTCTGAATCCAGTCTGCTCCAGTCTGAGTCCAGGTTCGGGTGTGAAGGAGTTCCACATATTGTCCCATTCTCGTTAGATCTGTGCATAAAATGTAACTTGCTTCAGGCAGCTGCAGGAAGAGTTCATGGAAGTGAAGGTAATGTATTTAAACCCAGTGCCATCCTTGTTTGCATTCAGCCTGAGGAGGTCTGCTGTCTTACAGTCTGTCTTACAGTCGTCTTACAGTCTGTTCTCACGTCTGAGGTTTTTCTTAAGTTTCCCTGTCAAGTTGCAATCGACAGGTAGACCCGTGAAGTTTGTCTGTCTTACCGTCTGTCTTACAGTCTGTTCTTACAGTTGAGGTCTTTAACAGTCTGTCTTCAGTCGTTACAGTCTGTCTTACCGTCTAGGTTCGTTTCTTACATCTGTCCCGTCTGTTCAGCTGAGTCTTACAGTCTGTTTTTAAGTCTTCATCAGCTGTGACTGTGACCTAGCTTCGTGTTTGTTTGCACAGATGCATAGAGTGTCTTATAGAATTTATATCCACACAGTTATGTTAATATTCGTTATGTTAATGATGCAGTTAGTCATCCTGTCATCGAGGTTACGTCAATATAGTTTTAATTAATATGCTATCCAAATGACAATCAGTGTCTGTGTTAAGCCGGCCCTAGATTAGCTTGCTAACCCGCTAAGCTGCTTTCGCGTCTTACAGTGCTTGGCACAGCCAGCGCGGCCTGGTCTGAGGCCGCGACGACGTCACTCTTACCCGAGTCGTGTCGGATAGTATTCACGCCTGTCCCTGGTGTCCCTCCTGGATGGTGACAGGGGTCGCTCCTCTGTGCACCGCGAGTCCGGTGTCCGATTCGACGGCTGTCTTGGTCTGTCTGTTTTTTCTTCCGTCTGCCCATGTCGTGTCTGCGTGGATGGAGGCGAGGACGAACACCAGACAGTGGCGTCTTTTCCTTGCTTCAACTCCAATCTCCGGACTTCAGGGGGGTGTTTACCAATACTTGGTGTGGTGTGTGTGTGTGTGTGTGTGGTGTGGTGTGTGTGTTGTGTAATTCGTGTGTCGTGTTTTTTGGCCCTCGCCCCTTCCCTCAGGACGTACAGTGTGTGTTAGTTTGTACAGTGTGTGTGTGTTTTATAACACACTCACACATGCTATAATTCTGCTGTCGTTGAAGTGAGGTTCAAGTTGTAATCTCGTCTATCAACTCCTCCTGTTTTTTATCTTAGCAGTCATGATGATCAGAACAGGAAGAACAGAGCTCCTCGAGACGGCGATGCGATTTTTCCATGCAGGAGAACACGGAAGAACGGGGTGCTCCTGCAGTAGAAACAGGATGTAGGACGAACGGGGGAATGCCCTCTGCAGCGATGAAAGGATGTCTCCTAGCGTGAGATTACAGGATGGCAGAGAGAAATGTTGGAGAACATGCTGCTCCTGCTAGCGAGATACATGATTGTCCTGCACGGAGAACCAGGAGAACGGTGTGCTCCTGCAGGCAGAACGGGAAGAACGGGAGTGCTCCTGCGGAGAAGTGGAAATGGTTTACGGGCTTGCCTCCTGCAGGATGTGACAGGATTGTAGGAGAACGGGATGCTCTGCCGTAGCAGAACGGGATGCTCCTGCGGAGCAGCTCAGCAGGGCAGCCCGGACGTACGAGAACATGGATGCCTCCTGCACGCGACGAAAGGGATTAGGAGAACGCGATGCCTACTGCATGGAGATAGATTGATCCTGCAGGTTTACGGTACTCTGAGTACAGCAAGCAGGACGAGAAACTTAGGATCTTGTATAGGATGATACAGGATGCTCCTGCCGTAGAACAGGATGTAGGAGAACATGATGCTCTGCCAGGGTACAGCAGCTCCCTGAGTGCGTCCGCCAGCGCCGTCACGGAGACACCGGTAGTTGGCTAGGAGCTATTAGGACTGCTCCCTGAGGAGCCAACAGGGACGCAGCTCGTGCGCTTGTAGTTGCTCCATGATCTCGTCGACATGAAGAACCAATAATTCAATATAACTAATTATAACACATGCAGTGTTGTGCTTCAGTGACTAGCACGACGGGCAAAACTGGGTCCCCAAATTCTCCCTTTTCCTCCAACCTCCCACCTTTTCATCTAACCTCTACACCTGTTTTATTATTATATCATGTCCATATTTCTATCTTTTGATCTGTATCATTGTCACCTACTCTTGCAATATATAATTATTTGTGATCATGGTCACTTTCTTAGTAATATGCGTTCAAAACTTTAGGGCACTTTACAATACAATACTCGTCATTTTAATCATGCCACTTTATCCATCAGTACTCGTCTGTTTTGAGTGTGATTTGTTTTTCCTGTTCTATTGTTAGGTTATAGATATTTTGTCTGTTATTGTGTTTGTTTTTCAACTCTGTAGTGCTAGCTCACTTTCCTCTGCTGCTTGGATACACGTACATTTCGTCCAGTGGATGGGATGAATAGTATATCTCATCTAATCTAAACCTTTGAAGTCAACGTTGAGCCTATGCTCGTTGTTTCTTGTTCGTGTACATAAAATTAAAATTAATACTCTTCAATTATAAATTAATGTCTATAATTAATTCTCATGAGGAATTAAGTTAGCTCTTTATAGTTACAAAACGTATTTCTTTTGCAAGAGACTTGATAACAAGTATGTAAACTATCTATTCCTTGTTAGTCATAAACATCAGTGTTGTGACCATATTATAGTTCAATTTTGTTAATAATCATAACATATTCTTTGCATAAGAAAATTATTAGATTATGATAATATTATACTATATATATAATATTATATATATATATATATATCTATATATATCTTTTTATATGTACATAGTTTTTATATTTATGTCTATGTTTACCTGTCAAGTTCTCTGTTTGTTTTTTAACTGTCCTTGTGTCAATACATATACGTACCTGGCCAACTAAATTAATTCTTTAATTCTGATTCTGATAATTTATGAGATTTACGAGAGCTGAATTTATTAGTTACTCATGATAACATATTCTTACATGTCGGCGTAGAGGAAACGTAAAGTCAACTCAAGACAACAGACACGTACCTGTATATTGTTTATTTCTCAGTACTTTAGTTTTCAGTGTATTTCATATTCATACATGTTGTTTACCTGTAGAGGAGTTACCTGATGCTACGTTTGTTTATTAGCTCAGAGGGTCATTGGTGTAATGTGTGTACTTTGTGACATGCAGTCACTCCCACGATGAGGATGAGGATGAATCCTGTGATGAAGAGTAAGAACACAGTTCAGGTTCAGGTCACAGCATTTCCTGTTTTGTTGTTGGCGTCAGTGTGTGTTTCCGGATTGACTTTCTCAGCGATCTCAGCAGCTGGAAGGCCAGAGACAAACTGTTAGTCGTCGTGTCTTCTATCTGTACTCCTAGTGTTCAGATATTAAACGTTATGATGAGAGCGTCGGCTCACCGTTCTTCTCTTTGCTGACAGTGAATCCAACAGCAGCGATGAGGACAGCAAGAACAAACACTGCAGCAGTGATCAGGATCATGTTACTGGGCTGCTCTGCTCAGAGGAAACACATAAACACAGCTTTTCAGTGGAATGTGTGTGTTACAAACCGGAGGCGTGGAGTTGGAACCTTTTGTGACTTCATTATACAGCGATGACTCAAACATAATGGTGACTTCAGGTACAGGTCAATGGACTGCTTTGGCACATAGTTTGGAGGGTTAGTATCTCTCAGAGGTTTTTCTGTGTCACATGGTCCCTGCTCCTCTTTCCTGTTGGGTGGTTCAGGGTTCTGTCTTGGGTTCTAGATTTGCCTTATGTACACATAAGTATATGTATATCTTAGATCACATTATGAGCAGATTTAAAAGCTTCACTTATCATTAGTCTGAAATACTGACTGAACACGGGAGACTATGGTTCTTTTCATTGCGATGTCTAGCCTTAGAAATCTTGGTGTCATATTTGATCATGATTTGATGCACTTCAAACATTTTGAAGGGAACGTTTTGTTCTTAAAAGTTGACCTATGACATCTAAACTAATCCCAGTCTTACCCCAGTTGGTCCTGATCTCTGCTTTGTCCAGTCTGGTGACGATGTCGTCCTCTACACCAGAGAGATGAAACACACAGTCGTACCTCCTCCAGTCTTCAGGTGTGACTGATGAAAGGTTCAGGTCGACGCTCATCTGGAAGGTTCCATCATGGTTGGGGAGGATCTCTCCGTGCTCCACGTCCTCATGAAACTCCTCTCCATCTTTCCTCCAGAACATCATGGCTCTGTCAGGGTAGAAACCTGTAGCATGGCAGGTGACTGGAGAGGAGGGAGTCTTCTGGAGGAGAGACACTGAGGGAAGCTCTGCAGACAGAGAAAGATCACAGTGTCAATGTTCAGCATCCAGAAATGTCAGTCTGTACTGATTGTTTAGGACTAACTCAAATCTGACCACTACAAAACAAAGAGCCAAAAACAAGTTCATATCAGACTGACTGGAGTGATGATACAATGACACTTCAGGTCAGTTGATCCTACCTGTTCTCAGCAGAGAGCTGTTGCCATAGACCAAATATTTCTTCAGCCACCCAGGAAAAATCTGTGTGAGGTAAATCACATTGAATCTTGTTCCGGCTTTGTCAGCATCCCATGTCTGTTTCATGACTGAAGCCTGTGGTTTAGGAGTGATCCATGTCAATGTCTTCAGGTCAAATGATAAGAAGTCTTCTCCATCATAACCATACTGATTGAAACCGCTAACCTCTCCAGTCTCATCATCCACCTCACAACCACTCACCCTCTGTACAATGTGGACACCTGAGAGAGAGACAGAGACAGAAACACTCTGTAAATAAGTTTGATGTACAGATGAACTTTCCAGTGAAAGACAGTAGCTAATGTTCTATGAATTGACAGATGACTTCCAATGTCAGTATTCAAAGTGAGAATGTCTTCTTGCATTCTATTCACATCAGTCTCTTAATCAAAGTCACACCTGTGTGACACCTGCAGTCTCAGCTCTAAATATCTTGCAGATGTCTGTAAAGTGCACATGTGAGCACATGAGTACATGTTCAGAATAGAAGCTAAATCTGTTTGACCAACAACAATAAAAGGAAGTGAAACATTTTAGCAGGAAAAAGTCAAACACAACATGAAGAAATACTTTACCTCCACTTTGGTTGAAGAGCTGCTTCAAATAATTTATCAAGTATTTGATGACGATTGGCTCACTCTGAAGACACTCTATAGTGTACCACTCCAAATGCTGAGGATCGTCTTCAAATAATTTTTTCATCCAGTCCTGTTTTAGTTCTATCTTCTTTCTGTTGCTGTCACAATAGCCTACCGAAATGTCATCAATCATTAGAGTTGCCACAAACTCTGGGAAGTTTGTGAGTCCAGAAGATCCAGTTATGGAAATTTTCAGAGAGTGTTTCACTGCAGGACAAACAAGGTTTATATATTCAGTATAAATACACATCATCATGTATTTCTGTAAGACTCGGTTCAAACGGTTTCAAACTGAAGTGAAAGTGAAACTAAACTAGAGTTTGTTGTTGAGCCATGCACAAGGAAAATACAAAGATCTAAAAGTAAAGATTTCAAATGTGATCTTACCTGATGATGAAACTTGACAGAAGAGAAGCAACAAAAATAACTTTTTCATCTTGTTTTGATGAAGACGTGTCGTGGAAAAACCGAGCTGCTTCCTCTGTTCTGTTTCCTGACCAGTGCTCATGAAGGGAGGAGTGTCTGTTCTGACCAGGGGGGGCGGATCGATTTTCTTTTGTTTATTTATTTGCACAACTTACTTAGTATATTTCAAATTGAATAAAGAAATCTTGAGTTTGCTCATTTCAAATGCAGATTACCACCCCAAAAGGGAAATTTAAGTCTCAAGTTTCCTATAAACATTTCTGAGTTACTTAATAAAAGTATTTTTATTTGCCTGAAAACTTTATTCTGTGTTTTATTATCATCATAAACATGATTAATTAAAGGAAAACCCACAAAATATTTAAATAATCATGGAAATTCAAGTTTTCATTTAAATTTGCATATTGATGATGCATTCATTTAGTAAATTATGATACATTGCTTTCCCCTACACAAAAGTAGATGGTAGTAGTAAAAAGCATCGGTATCAGTATCGGCAATACTGGTACTGTATTTACTTGGTATTGGATCGATACCAAATTTTGCAGTGTGGCACAGCCCTAGTTCTGACTAGAGATGGGCTGAAGTCTCTCAGACAGTTTTGTGGCACTGGTTGCTATGGCAGCTCTGCTGTTATAGTATAGATATTTTTTTTAAATCTAAATCTAAATGTTCAATCTAAATCGAAGGGTAAATCTAAATGTTGATCTTAATCTAATTGTGTAAATCTAATGTTTCAGGTGAAATTAAATATTTAATAATATGCAAATTCAAATGCCGATAACCGGAAGTACCAAAATTAAAGCTTGAGGAGGTCAGAGCGTGTTTGTAGTGGCAAATAATGAATAAACCCATCTTATGCGTGGAAATGGACTCTTGGACATGGATTATCGTGGCAATAACTACCTAAAATAACAAACACGTTTGGAGAAACTTTATTTGAAGAGTACTTTGAGTTTTTAGTGTCCATTTAGGAAGGTGGCAGGACTATGACCTGTAGCCACAAAGCCAGCAAGAGGGGGCTCACTTGTGATCGGTCATGTTCGCTTGCATAGTCATGGTCGCCTGCAAACATGTCAATGAATGAAATCACTTAGCATAGATGTATACATAATGTTTATAATATACTATTAAGAAGTGCATTAGCATGGCGACCCTGAAGGGAAAAGCCGAAAGGAAAAAGAGAAGAAGAAGAAAAAAAAGAAGAGAAAGAAGAAGAAAAGAAGATGGTGCTAGTAGTAAATTCTATACTGGCTACCGTTATCTAGTTTAGTTTAGTTAGCTTGAAAAGAATCCAATGGTATGTGATTTGGGAAAACATAGTTACCGAGGTGGCGTGGTAGCCCCTGTGGCGGTTGCTGTCGCTGCCGATGTCATTCATACATGGTTCGGCTCTGCTGATATTCTCTGCTAATGCCGATTCATTCATTGACATGTTTGCAGAGCGACCACGGCCGACAGTAGAGTGTATCGGGTGGAGGAGGATGGGTGCAGGATCTTGCTGGCCCTTATGCAAGTGAACATGACAGATCAGTCAAAGTGAGGCCCCTCGAGGCTGGCTATAGTGGCTATGGATCATAAGTCATAAGGCATAACCCTTCATAAAAGTGACACTAAAAACTAAAAGTACTCTTCAAATAAAGTTTCTCCAAACGTCTTTGTTATTTTAGGTAGTTATTATCACGATAATCCATGTCCAAGGATCCATTTCCCTGGATAAGATGGGTTTTTTGCCACTATAAACACGCTCCGACCTCCTCGAGCTTTTATTTTGGTACTTCCGGTTATCGACATTTGAGTTTGCATGTTACTAAAATATTTAGTTTCACCTGAAACATTTAGATTTACCATTTAGATTTACCATTTAGATTTACCATTTAGATTTAACATTTGACGAGAACATTTAGATTTACGATTAAGTTAATTAACATTAGTGATTAAAAATATTATTAAAATATCTTTAAGTTGGACAATATTGTGGTAAATGTGCAAAAAAACTGCCTACTCTCAAAAAATTAACAACCAGTTTTTTAAACATTGTTTGAAGCTAAATGTGACAGTTGAGCCGGATTTAACAAACGTGCCACCCCATTAGATTTGTCCTGTAAATATGCATTATGACACATGAGGAAAAACTTCCCTGCGTGTGTTGTCCTTCAGGTCCGGCGTCACATTCCTCAACAGGAGCTCAGAGCTGTCAGCAGCTGTAAGATGAGAAACAAAACTGTTAAAAACTGTTGTGTTCAGTTCACTCTCCTGGCAACTGAACTTTAGACACATAATACAGGAAACAGTCTTTAAAAAGTTCCTCTGCACAATAATGTGAAACACTTTAACTGCAGGCATAAAGTGTGCGTCCGATCAGTTGGAAATCAAATAAAAGTGACTTACAAGATGGAGGCGTGAGGCTGAAATCAAAGAGAAATCATTTCAGGTCCAGTTGTCAGTAAATATGATCCTCTCTTCTACTCCTCAATTACTCTGTCCTTTGTTTAGTCCTTACTTTCTTCTTTTCTCATATTTTCTCTCCCACATCATCAGGTATAGTCATTATTATCAGGACTGACACAGTTAATGTTTTTTATTCCACTTGTTGAGTTCAGGAAAGTCATATACTGATTCTTCTTAAATTAATCCAATCACTCTTCACCCCTTGTGCCGCCCACAGCTGCTTAAAGTTTTAGGGTTTAGCAGTTACACTCACCTTCTTACTCTTGTAAATGATGAATCCAGTGACAGTAATAGACGACCGCAAGAACAAGCACTGAGCAGTGATGGGGACGGTCATGTGACTCAGCTCTCTGTTAACTAAACAAAATCTAAAACTGCTTCCGATGAGCAGGATTTTAGAACAGAAGTACATCATCTAAGATTACATAAGTTAATATTTCTAGAATTTTTTCAAGCTGAATTCAAACAAACCACATGCAGTCCCATTCAGCACCCTCTAATCCCAGTCTCCCCAGTTGGTCCTGATCTCGCTTTGTTCAGTCTGGTGACGATGTCGTCTCTACACCAGAGATGCTGAAACACACAGTCGTTACCTCCTCCAGTCTTCAGGTGTGTGGACTGATGATAAGGTTCAGGTCGATGTCATCCTGGAAGGGTTCCTCAATGGTTGGGCGGATCTCTCCGTGCCCTCCCGTCCTCATGAACTCCTCTTCCAAATTCTTTCCTCCAGAACATCCATGGCTCTGTCAGGGTAGAAACTGTCGCATGGCCGGTGACTGGAGAGGCGGGAGTAGTCTTCTGGAGGAGGAGACACTGGGGAAGCTCTGCGGACAGAGAAAGATCCAGTGTCAATGTTCAGCATCAGAAATGTCAGTCTGTACTGATTGTTTAGGACTAACTTCAAATCTAACCACTACAACAAGGGCCCAAAAACCAGTTCAATCAGACTGACTGAGTGATGATACAATTGACACCTTCAGTTCATGTGACCCTACCTGTCTCAGCAGAGAGCTGTTGCCAAGACCAAATATTTCTTCCAGCCACCAGGAAAACCTCTGTGGAGCGTAATAATCACATTGCAATCGTTGTTCCGGCTTTGTCAGAAATCCCATCTCTGTTTCATGATGATCTCCTGTGGTTTAGGAGTGATCATTGTCGATGTCTTCAGGTCAAATGATAAGAAGTCTTTCTCCCTCATAACCATACTGTCTTGAAAACGCTAACCTCTCCAGTTTCATCATCCACCTCACAACCACTCACCCTCTGTACAATGTGGACACTCTGAGAGAGAGACAGCGACAGAAACACTCTGAAATCAAGTTTTGATGTACAGATGAACTTCCAGTGAAAGACAGTAGCTAATGTCTATGAATTTGACAGCTTGACTCTCCATCGTCAAGTTTCAAATTGAGAATGTCTTTCTTGCACATTATCCACCTCAGTCTCTTAATCAACGTCACAACCCTGTGTGACACCCCCCTTGGGGGCCAGTCTCAGCTCTAAATATTCTTGCCAGATGTCTGTAAAGTGCACATGTGAAGCACATGAGTTACATTTCAGAATAGAAGCTAAAATGTTTGACCAACAACAATAAACGGAAGTGCAACATTTTAGCAGGAACATCGTCAAAACACCAACTGAAGGAAAATACTTTAACCCCACTTTGGTGTTGAAGATCTGCTTCAAATAATTTATCAAGTATTTGAAGACGATTTGTTCATCTGAAACACTCTATAGGTGTACCCCTCCAAATGCTGGATCGTCTTTCAAATAATTTTTTCATCAGTCCTGTTTTAGTTCTATCTTCTTTCTGTTGCTGTCACAATAACATACCAAAATGTTCATCAATCATTAGATTTGCCAACAAAACTCTGGGAAGTTTGTGAGTAGAAGATGCATTTATGGAAATTTTCAGAGAGGTTTCCACTGCAGTCAAAAACCAAGTTTATTTTATTCAGTATAAATACACATCATCATACATTTGTCTCATTCCAGTCAACTCTTTTCAAATGTGATCTTTAACCGATGATGAAACTTGACAGAAGAGGAAGCAAGAAAAAGAAAACCAATTTTTTTTCATCTTGTTTTGATGACGACGTGTCGTGAAAAGACCGAGCTTGCTCCTTGTTCTGTTTACGATCAGGATCATTGAAGGAAGGGGGTTGTCTGTTGAACAAGAGATGGATGCTTGTCAAAACTGTTTCTACCTTACAGAGTTCTGTTACAGTATTTGTCAGTGTGCCAAATGAAGAATACTTGATATTAACACTGATACTTCGAGTTTCACTTGTTTCATTAAGTGTCTGTTCTGCAAAATATCAAAAGCGAAAGATACAAAAATAAAAGAAAATATGAATATAAACTGATAACTGGTGTAATTAATGTGCATTTTATTCATAGAAGAGTCAGTCTAGTTATGTATAATTGTCCACCCCCCCCCATCCCCACATGAACTGTCACAGAGTGCGTGTCCTCTCTTGCACAGAGGGGAGTCATTATAGAGTGTGTGGCAGTGGACAGGAGGACTTCCTGTTAGCAGGAGCCTAGACTGGAACACTCTGCTGCTTCATCACCAGGAGAGGAAAGCCATTGTCCAGGACTCTGCTGACTTTGTGAGCCTTCTTACCCACCATGTCTCCCAGCATTACCTTCACTGAAGTGGTCGTACACATTCACCCTGCAGAGTACTGGGAGAAGATGACGATGGTTAGGGCATGTCCCCCTGTGCTGTGTTTGGAGGATCCATGACAAAAAGTCCTCTCTCAAATCAAGATCACATCACATCTTTCCACTTTTTAACATTTGGCTGCGGTGCTCTGTTTTTTTTTATTCTGTTTAATCAAAAAGATATCGATCAACTTATTTCTGTAATACGACAAACGACATAATAAATTTTTTTTTTGAGTATCTCAGGAGTGATTGGCTTTGACTATTTAAAATTTAGTTTAAACCGGTCTATTGTTTAGTGTTTGAACATGCTAAAGAAAACTGCAAGCAAGGTAAAAATGAGGTCAACAATGTATCTTGTTAGTGTATTTGTAAAAGAGTTATTGTGTAGACTTTATTTGTTTCTGTTAGTTGATCATTGCTTTTGAATTTGAGTGCGAATGGGGAATTGGGTGTATGTTCTGTTGCTATACTGCCATTTGTGGTGTGTCTGTTCATCTGTCTTATGGTTCTTTGTTCTGAATAAAAACCTTGAAAATTTCAACAGTTTCCACTCTTATCAGTAGACACTAGTTTTAGTGTGTGGTTATGGGAAACTTTTCCTGATTACGTTCCCTTGATCTGTCTTACCAAACAAACTACGAACAATAGTTTCAATCATCCATCACAAGAGCTGATTTTTTAAAGACCTGTATGCCGGTTGGTCCTGGTTTGACATTTCTCCGCACTTGTGATGTTTACCACCCTCAGGGGGCAAAACCACCGTTGTACTTACGAAGTAGGACGTTTCTCCAGATGGTTCGGTTCATACCATTTACCAAGGCCTTCCTTTCACCAAAGAAACACCAGAGGTGCTTTATGTCTATGTTTGTCGCAAGTTTTTGGATTTTTCCAGGACTGTCCTTGTCATGACCGGGGTCCACAATTTTTCGTCGCTCAGTTCTCGACGGGCTTTTCTGCCAAACTCATGCGGTGCCACAGTTAGTCTGACCTCAGTCACTATCCTCAACAATGGGCGACGAAAGCGGTTTAACCCAGGAGCTGGAGACGGGACTCTGCTGCCTGGTTTCCCGAGTCCTGCCTTCCTTGAAGCAAGTTTACGTCTGTGGGTGGCGTACGCTCACAACACCTCCCAATTTTCGCAGGAAAACGTCAAACACAACCCTGATAGCAATACTTACTTCCACTTTGGTTGACGCGCTGCTTCAAATTCGAATCGTGGTTTTCAAGGGATGATGGCTCTCTCTGCCCACACTCTATAGTGTAGTACTCCAAAATGCATGAGATGAGTATTGACCTCATCCCCTGTCCTTTCTAAATT
>NC_040023.1:11103880-11114348 GCF_000972845.2 Larimichthys crocea
CTTCAGGTCATGTGATCCTACCTGTTCTCTGCAGAGAGCTGCTGCCATAACCAAATTACGTCCTCCAGGATACATAACGCTGTGTCATTGTACGCAGTCCACCACTGTTATTATTATAGATTTAAACTTACACTAACACTCAAGCTTTCCTTCCTCTGTTATGTTTGCGGTTGTTTATTGCCCTCCAAACACAGACTTCCTCTGTGACTTTGCAGATTTTCTGTCACGTGTCTCTGTAAAATAATTTTCTTATTTCTGGAGATTTCAACTTAAACTTTATTGAATCTTTTAATCTTGTTCAATGTTTTAAAGACCTGACTCATAAGAAAGAGCACATTTTAGATTTGGTTTTATCACATGATTTATCTGTGAGAGTTAATGTAATCTGTGAAGCGTACATCTCTGACCATCTGCCTGTGCTTTTTACTGTTTCAATCCCTTGTTTGAGGGCAAAAACCTGCTTCTATGCGTTGTCTGTGCACAATTAACGCTCAAACTGCATCACAGTTATCAGCCATGTATAATGACTATATCACTTCTGGTGATATACTTAGCACTATGACGATAATCATGCTATCAAAACGTATTTTTTTTAAGCAATTTTAATTCTACTTGCACGGATATCCTTGATTCTGTTGCACCTTTTAGAGCAATGCGCATAAAAGCATGTACAGAACCGTGGCTTAACAGCTCCACACGCGCTCTCAGGCACTAATGTCGGCGTGCTGAGAGAAAGTGGAAAAAAGATAAGCTCTATGTCTCTAAAGAAGGTCTTTGTGAAACCCTGTCTGTCTACCAGAGGGCTGTTAAGGCTACTAGAATGAATTGTTTTTTTAAAGTTCTTTTTAACATTTTTAACTCCCTTGTAAACCCTTACAACTGATAACTCTCCAGTTGTACCCTTGCTCACAATTTGTGAGAATTTTCTCAAATCTTTTATTGAAAAAATCTCTGCTCTTAGGTCACCTGCCTTTTCTTCTGCAGGCCCAACCTCTGACCTCAACATTCCTCCTTTACATGCTGCTTTTGATCAGTTCGAACCTGTATCCTTTCCCGCAATGGCCAATGTAGTTCAGCATTTGCAACCTACAAACTGTTCTTCAGACAGCATCCCCTCTCGTCTCCTTAAAGAGGTATTCAGTACAGTGGGCCCTGACATACTTTTATTCATTAATTCTTGTCTTACCACTGGATGTGTTCCAGCTGCTCTCAAGCATGCTGTTGTGCAGCCTCTTATCAAAAAGAAAAATCTGGATCCCTCTGTGCTGTCTAACTTCAGGCCTATCTCTAAACTTGACACTTTTATCTAAAATTATAGAGAAACTGTTTTTTATTCAGATCCAATCATTCCTAGTGGCCAATGACATCTATGAGAAGTTTCAGTCTGGCTTTAAACCATCACATAGCACTGAGACAGCACTGCTGAGAGTTTTTCATGATCTAATGGCAACTGTTGACTCAGGAAACCCTGCTATGCTCATTGCTCCTCCTCCAGTCTTAGTTGACTGATCGGAGTTTTTCTGTGCAGCTCGTCCTCAGCCCCTCTTACTTCCGGGGTCCCCCAAGGCTCTATCCTTGGGCCGATTGTCTTCCTGTTATATATGCTACCATCAGGGTCAATTTTCAAGAAGTATAATCTTTCTTTTCATTTTTATGCCGATGATGTTCAGATCTATTTGCCATCTAATGATTCTGTACAGACATTGCTTGATTGTCTAAACGATCTTAAATTCTGGATGACTTCAAACATTTTGAATCTTAATGAAAACAAGACTGAAATCATAATGTTTGGATGTAGTCCAGCAGACTTTCCTGCTGGTTTTCTGGGCCCCCTTACTCCAAACATTCGGTCTTCTGTAAAAAATCTTGGAGCAATATTTGATGACAGGCTGAAATCATAATCAGCAATATTAATGTTATTGTCGTCATGGTTACTAATTGAATTATGTTTAAAGAATTTGTCACACCTTCTGAATTTCTTTATTGTAGCTTATTTATTTTTCCTTTAATGATCACCCTTTCTCATCTTTCTACCCACTTTACTTTCACACTACCTCTATTTTCTCTGTTTCTCTTTTCCTTTCTCTGTCTGCAGAGCTTCCCTCAGTGTCTCTCCTCCAGAAGACTCCCTCCTCTCCAGTCACCTGCCATGCTACAGGTTTCTACCCTGACAGAGCCATCATGTTCTGGAGGAAAGATGGAGAGGAGTTTCATGAGGACGTGGACCACGGAGAGATCCTCCCCAACCATGATGGAACCTTCCAGATGAGCGTTGACCTGAAACCAGATGCATCTGAAGACTGGAGCAAGTACGACTGTGTGTTTCAGCTCACTGGTGTAGAGGACGACATCGTCACCAGACTGGACAAAGCAGAGATCAGGACCAACTGGGGTAAGACTGGGATTAGAGGGTGCTGAATGGGACTGCATGTTGTTTGTTTGAATTCAGCTGTGAAAAAAGTCATAGAAATATTACGTATGAATAAATTCTTAGATGGATGTACTTCTGTTCTAACCTGCTTTATCTGGACCAGTTTGATTTTTTTATTTAACAGAGGAGCCGAGTCACATGACCCTCCTCATCGCTGCTCCAGTGGTTGTTCTTGGTGTCGTCTTCATCGCTGTCATCACTGGATTAATCATTTACTTTAAGAAGAAGAGAGGTGAGAGAGAAAAATGGAAAGTAGGCCTACTTTGATTTTAGTCTTTGAGTTGATGTTTTTATCCAGGTAGAAAAATTTATCATCAGCATCAGTTCCCTGAACTCAACAATTGAACCCATCGAGACGCCTATCACACATATGATAAATGCGTCACTGACCTCCGGCACTTTACCCACCACATTCAAAGTGGCTCGAGTGACACCTCTACTCAAGAAACCCTCTCTTTATCCTGCTGAGTTTGAGAACTATCGTCCTGTTTCAACTTTATCCATTTTCATCCAAAACTATTGAAGTGGGCTGCTGTTGAACAGGTTTCTAAGCAACTCTCAGAATTCCTCTCACAGAACAATCTTCTTGATCTAAATTAATCTGGTTTCAAGAGTGACCACTCGACTGAAACTGCTCTGTAGTCTGTGACAGAAGACTTGAAAGAAGCCAGAGCAGCAGCACAGTCCTCTGTCCTCATTCTGCTGACTTATCAGCTGCCGTTGACACAGTTAACCATTGCGTCCTCCTCTACGCTATGCAGATGACACTCAGCTCTATATGTCATTTCCTCCTGTAGACCCCTCAGTGTTTGTACGGGTCTCAGATTGCCTCTCAGATATCTCCACATGGATGAAGACACATCACCTCCAGCTGAACCTCTCAAAAACTGAACTGCTGCTCCTTCCAGCTAAACCTACAATACACCACGACATCAACATCAAAATTGACTCCCTGTGTGTGGTGGCGAGAAACTTAGAGGTTATGATTGTTGACCAGCTAACCTTCTCCAATCATGTCGCCTCAGTTGCCTGGTCATGCAACTTCGCACTTTACAACATTAGAAAAGTCAGGCCTTACTTAAGTCAACATGCTACCCAACTCCTGACACAAGCCGTGGTCATCTCTAGACTAGATTACTATTACTACTACTACTACAACTAATGCCCTCCTGACGGGCCTGCCAGCCTGTACAGTAAAACCCCTTAAGATGATCCAGAACATGGCGGCGTTCCTGGTCTATAATCAACCCAATAGGTCACATGTTACCCCACTGCTTATCGAGCTCCACTGGCTACCTGTTGCAGCCCGCATTAGATTCAAAGAGCTAATGCTGACTACAAAGTTGTCTCTGGTACTGTACCTACCTACTTGAATGCCCTTATACAGGCGTATGTTACCTCACAACTGCTGCGCTGAGAGTTTTCAGTAAAGGGAGATGTGACTGCATCTTCAACCAATACCGTGCCTGACTAGACATAACCCTGAAAGAGACAGACAGAGAGAAAAAGAGTCCCCTGGGAGTCTAATCCTATAGCAGCATAACTAAGGGATGACCTGAGCCAGCACTAACTATAAGCTCTATCAAAAAGGAAAGTCTTAAGTCTATTCTTAAAAGTGTTGACCGTGTCTGCCTCCTGAACCCAGAAAGGTAGTTTGTTCCACAGAAGAGGAGCCTGATAGCTGAAAGCTCTGGCTCCCAATCTACTTTTGGAAACTATAGGAACCACAAGGAACCCAGCGTCCTGAGAGCGCAGTGTTCTAGAGGTAGTAAGGTATTATGAGCTCTTTTAGATATGATGGTGCCTGACCATGAAGGGCTTTAAAAGTAAGGAGAAGTATTTTAAATTATTTTCTGGATTTAACAGGTAGCCAATGCAAAGAAGCTAAGACAATCGAGCTACCACAACTTTATTGTATTGAACAGAAGTTTGAGTGAGTAGAAGAGAGGATCATATTTACTGACAACTGGAACTGAAATGATTTCTCTTTTGATTTCAGCCTCACGTCCTCCATCTTGTAAGTCAAACTTTTATTTGATTTCAACTGATCTGACTCACACTTTATGCTGCAGATTAAAAAGTGTTTCACATTATTGTGCAGATGAACTTTTTAAAGACTGTTTCCTGTATTTAATGTTTCTAAAAGTTCAGTGCAGGATGAGTGAACTTTACACAGTTTAACAGTTTGTTTCTCATCTTACAGCTGCTGACAACAGCTTGGAGCTCTCTGAAACTGGCTCCGGTGAAATGTCCGAGGAGGCCGAACCAGAACTGAATGAATGTTGATGCATCAACAAAACTGTCATTGAATCAACTTAGCTCAACATTGAAATATAACATTGATTTTTCATCAGGTTTGCTCCCTGAAATAATAAAAGTTATTTCAATTATGAAAAATAGATCAAGACAGACATGAAATCATTGTTAGTTCAACTTAAAATCAATGAATGTTGCCATGCTATCTGGGGAATGAGTTTCCTCAAGTAGCTTTGCAGAAGTAAAAAAACAAAACATAGAGATGGCTTTTTGTAGCAAAAGTGAAGTAGTTATGATCAATGTACATATCTCTTTTTTAAATGTGTCTGTTCATATTTTCATGACTATTGATTTTACTTTAGAATTTATTTTTATTTCATGTAAAAATGTATTTCCTATCCATGTTTTAAAGTATGTTAAATAAATGCTCATTCAGATGCTGTTTGTTTGGTGAATGAAGGATTTAAAGGCAGCTTGAATATTGAACATGAATTCACGTGATTTCATAGGAATGCTCATCCAACTTTTGTCACATGTTACTGTGTATTAATGAATATAAATGAATCCAAATCAAATATATTGTTCTTTCTTTTTGTGCTGATGTTTCACTGCACAATAAAATCCACAACTCTCAAACATTTGGCTCTTTTTCTAAGTCCACACACTCACCTGTGACTATAGATCCAGTTATATGAATCAGTGTCAGTGTTAGATGTGTTGATGTTGATTTTTTGCCAATCTTTCTAATCATTGGTGTCGGAGCAAGGAAGTGATGTGAATTAAAAATAAAAGCAGTCAAGCAGGTTTATGTTTTTTTTTTTACTTTGAGACTGACATGCAAATTAAAATAACAGGAAGTAGAATAAAGTAAAAGAGTTGACTGTGTGTATCTTGGTCACTGTAACTGCTCTTTGTCACAGTGTACAAGGGGAAATTTACTGAGGTACAAATGAGCCAGATCTTTAACATCCATAGTTCAGGGATTATAAAGAAAAGATTTCAAAGTAATCATTATCTGACAAACGACTGCTGTGTTCCTGCAAACATTATGACTTTTTGTAAAGCATTTTATATTCACTGATTTTGATAAGGTGAGGAACTGCATCATATCCACTCAGTGTGTCACATGACCTGATGGCTTTTAGACTTTAGCAGCAGACACGCTCAGACAAAGAGCTTTAGTGGAGAGAAAGATGGAAAGACATTTTACATAGTAAATTATTATTAATAATAATTATTATTATAAAGTATTATTTGTTACAGCACTAAGTACAATCTGCCAAAACCAAAACAGGAAAATATTAGAATTTAGTAAATTAAAGTACTATGAATGGTCCAAATCTTTTGATTAAACAGAAATAAATAAGTCAGAGCACCAGCCAAATGTTAAAAAGCGGAAGATGTGATGGTGATCTTGATGTCAGAGAGGACTCAGTAATGACAACAATGCTGGCTGGGAAATCCCCTGACTGGAAAACATCTTCCTGCTTCTTTGTGATTCTGCTGCAGAGACGTTCATCGCAGTTACCAACTTCAAAAATCAAATATTTGCTTGCTCTTGCGTGAATCAAGTCAGAGGTTCATGTTGAAGGTTTTATCATTTTCTGTTTGAGTGATATGAAATCATCAGTGTTCACAAGTTACTTTCAGTTACCCTGTCAGGTATGTGCAGCTGCAAACACATAAAGTCTAAAATAGAAGAGTGGACGGACTGCATGCTGGAGTCAGGCCAGCATGGCGCATGATAAACTATGTGAAAAACAGGGAGGATCCAGAAGTCAGTCAGACAATTAATAAAAACATTCACCTCTTTAAACAAGGAAACAGTTTAGGACCGAAGAATCACCTCACCTGAACCAGCTCTGTGTTGTACCCACACGTCTTCATCAAAACAAGATGAAAAAAATATTTTTGTTGCTTCTCTTCTGTCAAGTTTCATCATCAGGTAAGATTACTTTTTAAATCTTTACTTTTAGATCTTTGCTTCACACAACTTACTTGAATTTTCCCTCAACATTATACTGAATATATAAACCTCGTTTGTCCTGCAGTGGACCACTCCCTGAAAATGTTCGCAACTGGATCATCTGGAGTCACAAACCTCCCAGATTTTGTACTAACTGCAATGGTTGATGAAATTCCAATAGTTTCCTGTGACAGCAACAAAAAAATAGATCCAAAACAGGACTGGATGAAAAAATTATTTGAAGACCATCCTGATCAGTTTGAGTGGTACACTCAACAGAGTTTTGAGATTCAGCCAAACTTTTTCAGAAACTGCATTGAGACATTGAAGCAGCTCTTCAACCAAAGTGGAGGTAAAGTTTTTCTTCATGTTGTGTTTGACTTTTTCCTGCTAAAATGTTTCACTTCCTTTTATTGTTGTTGGTCAAACAGATTTAGCTTCTATTCTGAACATGTACTCATGTGCTCACATGTATGGGGTGCCGTTTGTAAAGCGGCTCGCTCTGAAAATAACAGCAACATTTTGTCACATTTAGCTTCAAACAATGTTTAAAAAACTGGTGTGAATTTTTGAGAGTTACTTTTTTGTACATTTACAACAATATTTGTCAATTTAGAGATATTTTAAATATTTAAATTTAAATGTTAAAATCTAAATGTTAAATCTGAATGTTGAATCTAAATCTAATTGTTAAATCTAAATCTAATTGTTAAATCTAAATCTAATTGTTAAATCTACATGTTTTGTGTGAAATTAAATATTTAGCTAATATGCAAATTTAAATGCCAGTAACCTGGAAGTCCAAAATTAAAGCTTGTGGAGGTCAGAGCGTGTTTATAGTGGCAAAAAATGATTAAAACCTATCTTATCTGTGGAAATGGACTCTTGGACATGGATTATCATGATAATAACTAACTAAAATAACTGATGCAAGTCTTATGCAAGCTAACATGACAAATCAGTCAAAGTGAGCCTCCTCGTGGCTGGCTGTAGTGGCTATGGGTCATAAACCCCCCACCCTTCATAAACGTGACACTAAAAACTCAAACTACTCTTCAAATGAAGTTTCTCCAAATGTGTTTGTTATTTCAGGTAGTTACTACGACAATCCATGTCCAACACGCCTGACCTCCTCAAGCTTTAATTTTGGTTAGCTCAATATTTAGTTTAATCCAAAACATTTGGAATCATCCAAAACATTTAGATTTAGATTTAACATTTCGATTTAGATTTAACATTTAGATCTAACATATAGATTTTGATTTAACCTTTAACATTTATATTTAAATAATTAAAAAATATAATTAAAAAGTTGACAAATATTGTTGTAAATGTGCAAAAAAGTGACTCTCAAAAATTCACACCAGTTCTTCTGTACATCAAACTTATTTACAGAATGTTTCTGTCTCTGTCTCTCTCTCAGGCATCCACACTTTTCAGATGATGAGCGGTTATGAGTTGTATGATGAGAAAAGAGACGTTCAAGGTTTCATACAGTTCGGTTATGATGGAGAAAACTTCATATCATTGGATCTGAAGACATCAACATGGATCGCTCTAATACCAGAGGCTGTCATCACCAAAGAGAGATGGGATGCTGACATAGTTTTTAACCAATACGTCGTGAATGTCCTCACACAGATTTTTCCTGAATGGCTGATGAAGTATTTGGAGTATGGCAAGAGCTCTCTGCAGAGAACAGGTAGGATCACATGACCTGAAGTGTCATTGTACGCAGTCCACCACTGGTATTATTAGAGATTTAAACCTACACTAACACTCAAGCTGACTCCTTCTTTTAGATGCTCTATCTCTAATACCAGACATGGGAAAGATGGCACCTGTGGTCTTCCCCCTTATCTGCTCGGCATATTGTTTGCAGTTACCCTAATTCTATGTGTATTTTGCCAAGATGTATCCACTCTGTTTGTTTACAATCGCAGGCTCTTTTTAACATTAAGTGAATTCACCTCGTCCTCAGCCCCTCTTACTTCCGGGGTCCCCCAAGGCTCTATCCTTGGGCCGATTGTCTTCCTGTTATATATGCTACCATTAGGGTCTGTTTTCAAGAAGTGTAATCTTTCTTTTCATTTTTATACCGATGATGTTCAGATCTATTTGCCATCTAATGATTCTGTACAGACATTGCTTGATTGTCTAAACGTGTTAAATCCTGGATGACTTCAAACATTTTGAATCTTAATGGTTACTAATTAAATTATGTTGTTTGAAGAATTTGTCACACCTTCTGAATTTCTTTATTGTAGCTTATTTATTTTTCCTTTAATGATCACCCTTTCTCATCTTTCTACCCACTTTACTTTCACACTACCTCTATTTTCTCTGTTTATCTTTTCCTCTCTCTGTCTGCAGAGCTTCCCTCAGTGTCTCTCCTCCAGAAGACTCCCTCCTCTCCAGTCACCTGCCATGCTACAGGTTTCTACCCTTACAGGGCCATCATGTTCTGGAGGAAAGATGGAGAGGAGTTTCATGAGGACGTGGACCACGGAGATATCCTCCCCAACCATGATGAAACCTTCCAGATGAGCGTCGACCTGGACCTTTCATCAGTCATACCTGAAGACTGGAGGAGGTACGACTGTGTGTTTCAGCTCTCTGGTGTAAAGGGCGACATCGTCACCAGACTGAACAAAGCAGAGATCAGGACCAACTGGGGTAAGACTGGGATTAGAGGGTGCTGAATGGGACTGCATGTTGTTTGTTTGAATTCAGCTGTGAAAAAAGTCATAGAAATATTACGTATGAATAAATCCTTAGATGGATGTACTTCTGTTCTAACCTGCTTTATCTGGACCAGTTTGATTTCTTTATTTAACAGTGGAGCCGAGTGACATGACCCTCCTCATCGCTGCTCCAGTGGTTGTTCTTGGTGTCGTCTTCATCGCTGTCATCACTGGATTAATCATTTACTTTAAGAAGAAGACAGGTGAGAGAGAAAAATGGAAAGTAGGCCTACTTTGATTTTAGTCTTTGAGTTGATGTTTTTATCCAGGTAGAAAAATTGAGTCAAGCATCAGTTCCCTGAACTCAACATTTGAACCCATTGAGACGCCTATCACACATATGATAAATGCGTCACTGACCTCCGGCACTTTACCCACCACATTCAAAGTGGCTCAAGTGACACCTCTACTCAAGAAGCTCAGGTTGAGAACTATTGTTACGGGAATTTTAAAGAAAAACCCTTAAATAAGTAGGATCGGATTCAAAGCATCAAAGTTTAAGTTGTTAAGTTGTAATTTATTATTCTTGTACAAGAGGAGCGTTTCACAGTGCAACGCACTAAAGGGGTTACAGAGAAAAGGCTCCCTGAGGAGCGTTAACAGTTGGTTCTTATACATTTTCCAAAAGATGGGCTGTCTCAACCCCTGTAAAATGTTAACAGTCAATTTGCATATAATGCATTTAAACAGCTTTCTTCAACATATCCTCTAATGAGTAGCCAGTATGTCCCCAATCTCGATGTCACCTCTCTGACCTGTCCCTAGGCCTCATTCTGTTCTGAAATATCCTGCCAGTCTCAGGAAAACAGAAATAAAGGGAAGTTCCCTAAGGACATGTAATATAAGAACAAACATCGTATAAGTTAAAACATCTAACTAGCTGTGTAACCCTGATTTTTATGACAACTATCGTCCTGTATCAACTTCTTCCATTTTCATCCAAAACTATTGAAGTGGGCTGCTGTTGAACAGGTTGCTAAGCAACTCTCAGAATTCCTCTCACAGAACAATCTTCTTGATCTAAATTAATCTTTTTTCAAGAGTGGCCACTCGACTGAAACTGCTCTGTAG
>NC_040023.1:11114448-11194289 GCF_000972845.2 Larimichthys crocea
TGCTCTGCTCCATAAAAACAGCCACCATCCGAAACATACCTACAAAGGATTATTAAAATCACAATTATTACGATTCCACAGGATTTGCACTCACAAGAGCGATTTCATGATGGCCACAAAAACACTCTTCAGAGCGTTAGCCGCCAGGGGTTATGCACGCTCCTTCAGAAGGGAGGCCCTCAAAACCTTCCTGGAGCCACGGCCGACAGAGACGGGGGAGCTCCTCCCTTTCGTCACCACGTATTCCAGACCTGCAATACAATTAATCAGGAAAATAAAACACAATTTTAATAACAAAATCATTAATTTGGAACACCTGAAAAAATACAAAATTATAGCAGCCTTTAGAAAAAATAAAAATCTCCAAGACCACCTGGTTAAAGCTAAAATTAAACCACTGGCCAGCTCTAAGCCCAGAGGTCAGGGGCAATTTTTTAAACATCTCACATGGATACACAGCCATGCAAACAAAACGGTCTTTAAGACTATGACCCGGGGAAATCCCCATTCTAAAAACTGTGTTTACCTGATTGAGTGTCAGACCTGCGGGCTCCAATATGTCGGGGAGACCAAAAACACACTCCTCCAGCGCTTCACCCAACACAGATATAACATCCGTACGGGGAGAGAGACACACACACCCCTTGTCAGCCATTTTGTCTCCCATGGATGGTCGTCTGTCCGAGCCACAGTCCTCCAGAGGGATCCAAATTGGGACAACGCACAGAGAGCCCGAGCTGAGAGAGAATGGATCAAAAAATTAGGCACAATTTTTCCAAAAGGTCTCAATCTCAAATAGAACTCACCTGAACCAGAACAGGATGGCCCGTGCATAGAGCCTCGACACCGCGAGTCTCATCCACTCTCCATGTCCTAACCCTAACCCAGACAACCCCGATATAAACATCGTTTTAAAGATCTTTTTTTTTTCATTGGAGGGCAAAATTTGAACCTAAACAAAGGGAGAAAGAAGCCTAAACAAAAAGGAAAAAATAAAACTAAACAAAATACACTTACCTGAAACCTAAACCTGGAAGGAAGAAAAGAGGAGGGTGCTCATATAAAAGAAACTTAAATGAAGGGAAGGAAGAAAGAGGAGGGTGCTCGAAACCTAAAACAAATACTTACCTCAAACCTAGAGGAAGGAAAAATACTCTGACCAGCGCCTGATGAAGGACAAGATGATCCGAAACGTTGCAACCTGGCAGAGTAAACAAACAGCAGTACACAAAAGCTAAATACAGCAAACACACGTAAGTGTAATTTTTTGAAATAACACAAAGGCAAGATGTCTGGTGTTTTTATTTGAATTTAATTGAGTCGCGGGGTTACGGAGAGAGGCCTGAGACATAGGGGGAGGATCTGAGGACACACCTGGTTGGCTGAGGGGGAGTCACATGTCTGGCCAGTGCATTATAAAAGCCTGGCTTACGCCAGGCTTTTCTCATTCACCCTCACCTAACCTCAACCCTAACCCACTCCATAACTGTTACTGGATCTATAAATCTCACCAGTTGTGTGAATAGTTTATTAAGGAACTGAAACGTAAATCAATAGTTTTGAATATTTATATATTTCAACAATTTTGCTCTCAATTGATCAGGAAGAGAGGATGGGTCTCGCGGGCTGGCCCATAATCATCACTGGGAGACCATAATCTACAGTTTGTTAGGGATTTATAACCTAGTTTAATGTTAATGAATATGCATTTATTTAAACAACTGTGCCCTCAACCAATCAGGAAGAGGGTACGAGTGTTGTGAGCCAGCCTACAATCGTTACTAGAAAACTAAGATCTATAATGATCTAAAATAAAAATAATAATAATAATAATATAATATAATAATAATAAATAATAATAATAAATATAATAATTATTATTCCCAAAAAGATCGACCAACTTTTCGTGTCTGCAATGACATTACCCAGAATGCATCATGGCAAAAAGATTGTTTTTTTATGTTTTCAAAACCCCATGATATGATACATCAAATCGATCGGGAGGAAATCTACTATCTTAATATCTAATTTTTCACCGCAAATTGTGTCCTTTACTCACAGGGCATCCCCCCCTAAAAAACGGGACTCATAGACCAGAATGCACGGCGGGACTACCCAGAATGCCTTGCAAAAATAATATGATCGTTTTTTATTAATAACTTGACCAATTTTCAACACACAGGCACAGATCATACATCAAAACGATCGTCTAATCATCCTCTATCCGAACATACCAAACAACCCCGGTATAAACACCGTTTTAAAGATCGTTTTTTTCACACTTTCAAAACCCCTTGATATGGACATCAAACCATGGAGGAAATCTACTATCTAAATATCTAATTTTTTACTGCAATCTTGCCCTAGGTTAACCAGAAAGAGGGTACTTGTCTGGGGAGCTGCAGTGACTACATTACCCAGAATGCATTGTGGTAAGAACATCGTTTTTTCATACTTTCAAAACCCCATGATGTGATACATCAAATCGATGGGGAGAAAATCCACTATCTAAATATCTAATTTTTTACCGCAAAATGTGTCTTTTACTCACATGAAATCCCTAAAACGGGACTCACAGACCAAAATGCACGGCGGGATCACCCAGAATGCCTTGCAAAAACACTAGGAATGTTTTTTCTTAATAACTTTCCCAATTTTCATCACACAGTCACATATCATACATCAAAACGACCGTCTAATCGTTCTCTATCAGAATATACCAAACAACCCCGGTTTAAATATCGCTTTAAAGATCGTTTTTTCCACAACCATGAGTGTGAAGGCTCTCTTCAGGATAGACACCGGGCAGGGAGATAGCCATTATTTATCCTTCTAGATGCTTTGAGATACTTGATGGGTAAGCTCTTCTCATCATCTCATCTCAAAAAATCTTTTATGAGGAGCTCTGGGGACATCGGCCCAACGGTTGAGGTTCCTAGGGTTTGTTCAATCTGAAACCAGAGTAGCTCCTGGGGTTGTGCGGTGTATGGGACACAGGAGCACTCTTCTAGACTTAGACTAGCAGCATTTCCTGGGGTTGTGCGGTGTATGGAACACAGGAAATTGCTGAGGGAATAGCTTAGCGAGTGTAGCTTAGCTTAGTCTAGAAGCATTTCCTGGAGTCGTGCGGTGTATGGGGCACAGGAAATGGCTTTTTGGGATAGTATGGGAGTCTTGGGGGTTCCGGGAGGCAGTGTTCACACGGCTGGCCCGGTTCCTTCCTTCTCCTGGGGTACTTGGGAAGGCAGCGCTCTGTCGCGGCTGGTCCTGGGTATTCCTGGGGGGGACTCTCTTTAGCTTAGCTAGTTCTAGGAGGGTACATACTGCACTACACACAGAACAATTGTAAACCTAAAAACTTGAATTGGACCTTTTCTCCATTCTTACCCCTAAATTCTAAATTCTCAGGAACCTTACACCTCTGAACTATCAGCTATCAGCTTAACTCATGGTGCAACAGAAAGTGAGGGCCGGACCACCATGCAAAGGGGCACAAAATGTTATGATTTTAATACTTTTTCAGCTTCAGATCTCTCAAAATTATACATCTGTGGTGTGTTGAGGCTAGGGGTTGGGCTCTATGTGCTCTCTTTGCAGAGATGGGTGTGGTCTGCTGGGTGGCTGTGGAGCTGACTGTACACACCTGCATCAGATCATCGTCTTCCCGAGCAGTATTTAGAGGCTGGCCTCCTGCATGCTCAATGCCAGATTGTCACCACATCATGACTCCAGCTCTTCGCCCTCTACTTCTGAGTCAGCTCCTATGCATTTTTGGGTCTTATACCACCACCACATCACAACATCATTTCGACCGGGTGATGCTCCTCCAGTGCCTACACCAAACCTGTATTTAATTCTAATTCAACAGCTTATGCTGCAACACATTTTTAATTTTCTTTTCTTCATGTCTTGTTTTTGATTGCCATCAGAGTTGATGAGTTTTGAGTTATGAAACAAATCAATTATCAACACTGAATCAGTAATACAAACAGTTTAAAGTTTTTCTTTCACGTTTTATTGGAGCTTTTTCTTACAAACACGATATTTCATGTCTAACATTAAAGAGTGAAAAATGTCTACCTGATCAAGGTGAGTTAATCTCTGCAGTTAACTGTCATTGCTAACATTAGTATAGATCACAGTGTGGAAGATAAACCTCTGGATAGTTTAATGTTAATTTAATCATGAAATCAAATCTAATCTAGAAAAAAATTAAAACGAAACTAACGAGCCTCTGGAAGCTCAAAATATCAGACTTGGATCTTGTGCACAAAAGGTTTTATCGTGTTCTCAGAATTGTGGGCCGTCTGATGCTCAGAATTAAATTTGTGAGTTTAGGTTGCTCATCAGATATCAGGGAGAAAGCCAAAGTGGTTTGGTGTTGTTTGAGACTGTTTCCCGTCTATGAAAATGTAGAAGCAGCCATGGTCGACTAATCAGGGCGTGATGGACTTCAAAATACATGTGTCAAGACTCATGTTCAGTTCTGTCTTTGTTGAAGGAGAGAACCGAAATACTTTTGGGAAACCCAGCCCAGCAGAAACAATGTGGAGCTAAAGTGAGGCGGTGTATTGGTTTACACCGACACTGTATAGAATCAGTGTCAGGGATCATCAAATGACTGTTAGAGTCCAAGTTTACATACAAAGAGCTAAGGTGAGATGAAAGATACAGAATCATGCTAACAGGATGTTATTACAGAAGATTGTCATGATAAAAAAGCTGTGTCTCTACTGACAGGGAAACTATCATTACTGAAACAGACACAACAGAAACACTTCAGCTGATTTCATCAGTTGGTTTACATACCTGTAGATCAAAATGAATCACGGAGCAAACAAACAGTTCAACAGTCATTTGACCCTTTTATACCAAAGACAGGTTCTGTCTCAGAGAAATAACGTCTGTATGTTACACAGTTCAAACTGGGGACATCAGTTATGAACAGGAGAAGACTTTTGGAGGAGACATCCACAACCAGGTCTAGATGACCAAGATTAAACTCTTCTCAAAAAACAATGACCTGGATGACTGAGAACTTTCACAGACTATTTCATGATTGTTTTCATAGTTTTGATGACAGAGAGCAGGACTGAAACCAGAGTCCTGGGTTCAGGAATAATGTCAAAGCTGTAGTTAGCAGACAGAAAACAAATGCAATACATAATCAGAGATCCTGATACATTCAGTATCAACATGTCCATGAAGGTTATTAGTCATCAGGTCAGTGCCAAAGTATGGTGTATCAACTGGACTTCTAGGTTTATTGAAGACATTTTGCCTTTCATCAAAAGGGCTTCTTCGGTTCTGCAGAAGAGACTAACCCTAACCCTAACCCAGTTACCTGTGAAAACCTTTAACAGATTAAGTATCAACATATTTTGTGATTTGGTATTTTAGTATGTTTTCTTTGACATGTTTAGAGAAAACACAATTCTGTCGTTAGTATGTAGCTCACAAAACATTTGCTGATTACAGACGTACTTTCTCAGTTGGTGGGTCAGACTTAGGTCACTTTACGTTACCACCAAAAACAAGCTGTTCCAGAATTTATTTGTGACCTGAATGAGACCACTTCCTGTAAAGGGTCTGATTGTTGTGTTCAGATCTGCTGAGGTGAATATTACCAAAGGGGGAACAGTCCAATTCAACCAGACCAAACAACACAGGTGTGAAGACACTTCAAGTAACCTGCATCAAAGCAAATATGTGTTTGTTTGCACTTAAAAGGGGTTCATGTTCTGATAGTCTGGTTAGTGGAGATTTATTCTTACGGAACTGGAACTTAACTAGGGGATGATGATGTTCAAGGCTGCCTATTACTCCCAACTCCTGAAATAATGCAGTTTGATCGTTTATATGCTCAGAGGATTGGTGGTACCCCTTGAGCATCATGACCAGACTCACCTGTGCCCCTTAATGTTTAGATGTGTCATCAAAGTCAGGTGACATGGTAAAAAGAACCCAGGAGACTACTGTTCATGTCCTGTGCAAAACCAAAACTCTTAACTCTTAATAACTTCTCCCAAGTTATGCAGCTTGACTGAAATCATAACTTATATGTTACATAATTTATGTAACATAAAATATACTAAAGCTATGTCAGATATGTAAGTGTAACAATCCTTTCCTAAACCTCAACAAAATGTGGCAGGTTCCCAAGGTTAACCACTCGTGGTTTATTTTGAAAGTAACAGGATTTTGGACGTGGTGCAGGGTCACTGACCGAACCGCAGTATTGAGGAGTTATGAGTGACAGTATGTTGGTTCAATGACATCGTCTTTATTCGGGAAAAGTTAATCTTACAGTTTGATTAATCTGTATTTCGTGGTGGTCTAGACTAGATAAGACTGGACTAACCCTGATGCTGTGTCTGTTGGTGGGTTGGTGTAAAACATCTTATGGGTAACGTGTTACAGTGGTCTAAAATAATTTATTTTGCACTGCACCTTCTACAGGTGACCAAAGCCATTTATTCATCAATGAAGCTAATTGGATCCTCCACCAGCAGGTGAGGTTTGGGGTTTGGCGGTGCTAGACTCAGGGTCATCGCCCCAGCTGTATCCATCCACAGGTGTGATCATTGGGGGGATGGGAGCTCTAGTTAAAGCCATATCACATGTGTCTGGGTAGAGGAGGTAGCCAGAGAAAGTACTGCTGGACTCTGAACTGGTATACATGCCATTACTAAATGTATCCTTAACCTGAATCCACATCCTATCCCCACGGGACAGGTGAATGATGATTGATTGAGAGGTGGACCCATGCAAGCTGGGGTCTGTATTTTTGACAACTGGCCAGAAATTATGGAACAGGCCAATTTTGAGGACTCGTTCATGGACTGTAACATGGTAGCTGAAAACATAGGTGCCATTGACAGGGGCGGTGTAAATGCCAGAGCTGGGGTCGTAACTGCCCTGGATGTTGTAGTAAACGTGAGAGAAAGCCACAGGTTTGTTGGGCATGGGATAACTGTACATCAGTCCTGCAGAAAAGGCTGACTGGATGGCAGGCATGCAGGGACCAGGAAGACCCATCATCCCCATCAACCCCATGTCTCCCTTATCACCTTGTGGACCGCTTTGCCCTGTGAGCCCCATCTGTCCCTGGTCTCCCTTATCTCCCTTGTCCCCCTTCTGCCCAGGATTCCCATCTATCCCGTCTGTACAGTTACACTCCCCCTGGGGTCCTGTTTCTCCTTTCTCACCCAGAGATCCAGGGACACCAGGGAGACCTGAATCACCCATGTCACCTTTAATGCCTTTGGGCCCTACAGGTCCTGGGCTGCCAGGTAGACCTCTGATTCCTACAGAGCCAGGCAGACCAGGTGGTCCTGGTGGACCTTGGCTGGACTCACAGGCATCTGGACAGACTCCATCATCTCCTTTCGGACCCGGATCACCCGGACGTCCCAACAAACCTTGTTCTCCTTTGTCACCTGCGGAACAACAAAAGATAGGTCGGAAGCTTGAACTGAAATCCTGTTGGACCACAAACATGAAAGCACCTATACCTGGGATGCTGAGTCACTCACCTTTGAAGCCTCGATCCCCTTTAGGACCCATAAGACCCTGGGATCCTTGGTCTCCCTTCTGACCGTCATCTCCTTTCTGTCCTGAGGGTCAAACACACCAACACAGTGTCAGCAGCAGAAAGAACAATGAGACATCAAGTTTATGTTATCAGAGCAGGGGATGATGGGAAGTTGTTTACCTTTGATCCCTTGTCTGCCCACAAAACCTGGAGGACCTCTGAACCCCACCATCCCTCTTCTTCCAGGGCTTCCTGGACTACCTGACAAGGACACAGGAACAGATTCAGATTTTAGATTCTTATTCTATTGTTAATTATTTCTTATTTCAGATAATTAGATCAACACATTTCTGATTCTGGGCCATCAGACCAGATATCTGCCCTGGACTGAAACTATCTCCTGGAACATGTTAGTCCAGGTCTTACTACATATATAGCCCTTTGTGAATTGCTGTACCTGGCAGTCCTCGGTCACCCCGGTCCCCTTTGGGGCCCCGGCTGCTCTGGCAGTATGTGCAGAGGCAGTACCAGGGAATCTGGTCTTGGGGGATCAGGACCGGAGACAGCAGCAGCATCTGGCAGTATGCTTCCAGGTCCCCAGCCTGTGGCCCTGTTGTGATGTTTTCCATCACAGGATAAATACTGCGTCCAGGGCCATCGAAGGTCAGACCGGAAGAGGTAGGAGGAGAATCGTTGGATGGCTGCCATGTGTCCTCAGAGATGGGCTCAGGCTTCGCCTTGACAACAGGGAGGGAAACCACCATCACCAGGAAGTGAAGAAGAAAGGTCGGCATTGTCTGCAGAGATGGACACAAATTTCACCTCATTTTCCCATCAGCCACCGGGTTAAAGTTGTCATTAAGGTGATATAATTTCTATTAATTTTCTGATGTTTCATGTCATGTTTTCACAGCAGATTTTTTTAAATTTTAGACAAAGTTTTGTTTTCAACAGGATGGTTTTCATAAATTCTTTACATAATAAAAAAAAGTTGATATATGACGACATGAAACTTTAATATATTTTAATATTTACACACAAAAAAAATTAAACACATGTTAACATTAATCTATGTTTATCTTTCATGTTTGTCTCATCTCATCTCAATTAGTTTTATTTTATTTTCTTCTTCTTTCTTAATCTTTAACCTAACTTTTTATTGATTTTATTCTCTTCATGGTTAAAAAAAGAATTCATCAATATTTTTCTAAAAACAGTGTTTAAAATGAAATCAGAATGAATAAGTAAGACAAATAAGGAAAACATGAATATTAATATTATCAAACAATTGACACTTTTCGTTCATTTTTGTTGAATAACAAAAAGAAATTCATCAGATTGAAAAAAAACACATTTGAATCATTTTTGAATGCTTTAAATCACTTTTTGTTTCTTAAACATTTCATCTTCAAACTGTTGTGACATCAAAACAGTTTAAATCAAAATGACCAAATTAATTTAAATTTCATATTAAATATTACATTGATATTGATGATTGATTACTGACTGATGATCAATGAATAGTTAACAGAATCTTTCTAATTTTAGCAAGTGATTTATAACAAAGTGAAACACTTTATATTGTATTTTTAATTAATAAATCTGTCTGTTCTTAATATTCAGTCAGCTATCATAGATGATTATTGATTATTAATGATGATTATTGGTGACTATCTGTCGTTCAGATTCATATTACTATTTGGAGAACTTTGAAGAGGTTTGAAATGAATGTCTCATACAGACGTATGTTACCCCCACCAATGAATGATGCCTGGCTCTGCCACCCGTACGCTCAGGACAATCCAAACTTTTCTCCTCTGCTCTGTTGTTCCCCATTGGCGGAACATCCCTCGAGTTCCTACCAGATCAGGGGCATCCCTGTCCCATGTCCCCCTCTAGTACTGCACTACCATGTCCTCGTCACACGCATATTTTACCTTGATTGCTTCCCTTTTTTGTAAGTAGCATTGGAAGATCTGCTAAATAACTTAATGTATTGCAAATGTAAATGAAAGTTAAATAAATGAAACACATTTTTTCATTAATATAAAGGAAAGTTTTCCTTCTGTTAAAGATTTTTGTGACGTTTCTTCTAAATAAACAAACTTGATGAATTTGTAAGATCAGGATAAAAACTTTAAAATAATCAGAACAAAAAAATCAGATTAAATTATGATTATAGAGTCAAAATTTGTTTTTGCTCATGATTGTCATCATTATTATTATTATGTTAACACATTCTGATGATTAATTTTTATTTTAAACCAGTTTTTAAATATTATGTTTGTCATCCTGAAAATAATTAGTTTTGTTTGTTCATTTCATTAGCAATTCAATTAATACATAATCAAATATGATTATATAACATTTTATTTCTTAACATTTTTTATATAAAATGCATGAAAAGATCAGAGTGTCACTCACCAAATCATCAACTCTTTAAAGCGTCTCAAACATCTGAAGTTTCTGCGTTACCTGAACACTCACCTGTTAGCTTTTAATAAAACACCTGGACCCCACCCACATGCTGCTCCACCCACACACAGGTAGGTGTAGGTATAGGTGTGTGTGTGTGTTTGCATTGTGATGTGACACCAGTCTTTTATTGTAATGAGGTCAAATTATGTATTAAAAAGAAAACACAAAAACACAACCTACTTCTTACACACAGACACACACACACGTCAGTGTGTTTGTTGTTGTGTCTACATTCACTGAAAATTCCCTGTACCTTATTATAACATTTCATAGATAAAACTTTTTTTTACAATAAATTTGTAAAATTAAGTTAGAAAAATATGAACAGACAATAGCTGAAAGTAGCTACTAAGAATAAATAAATTTGATGGCATTGGAGCAGCAACCAGAGGAAGATGACTATATTGTCCCATGAAGCTATAAAACAGTTAAAACATGTGAAACAATGAATACATGTTGTTTATCTGTGAAACGGTGAATACATGTTGTTTATAAGCTGTGAAATGGTGAATACATGTTTATAAGCTGTAAACCGGTGAATACATGTACTTGAGCTGTAAAACTCTATAGAATCATGTCTCCTTTAACATGAATGAAAGACAGTTCACATTACAGGATATGGTAAATTCAGGTGTTTTGTCAGCAGATCCGTTTTCAATAACATAATAAGGAAAAAATGAATGAGTAAAGTTAATTTCAGACATGTAATAAAATTTGACTAGAACAAACTAGCATATCCTAGGAGAGATGGACAAAGCTTGATTAGCCGTGTGATAACAGATAGATTGATTAACAGATAGATGGATGTTCCAGTTTGACACCAGCTTCACAGCTGGTTCCTGAAGAGAATTCAGCTGGTTTTGGTTCCCACTCTTGAGCCTCTCTTTCATGTGTAAGGTGACCTGATTAGGACTTCAGAGGCTGTAGTGATAATACAGAGGTGTAACAGTGATCCCTCTCTGTATGGACCATCCAGCTCAGCCAATTGAAGGCCGACACCAGATACGGCACACAAAAACACTCTATAGGCGTTATTAGGCGTTAACATTATTAGGACTGAGTCCTGGGAATTAGGATGAGAGGATTCATGTAGGTCGGGTGTGGGATAGTGTGGTCATGTAGGGCACCTGAGCCAGGTGATACACCCATCTGAGCCAGGTGATGGGTGCCATATACAGCTCTTACTAAACAATCACAGCCAAAGAATTCCCCAAGTGCTGAATATATATCATCAAATCAAATTTTATTTGTATAGCCCAAATTCACAAAATACATTTTGCCTCTGAGGGCTTTACAATCTGTACAGTGAGTGACACGCTTTGTCCTTAGACCCTCGGTTCGAGTGAGGAAAAACTTGCCCACAAAAAACCTTTAACAGGGAAAAAAGGTGGAAGAAACCTCAGGAAGAGCCACAGAGGAGGGATCCCTCTCCCAGGACGGACAGACGTGCAATAGATGTCACGTATACAGAACAAATCAACAGAGACATATTGTATAATTACATAAAATGACAATGAATTACAATGACTGATAAAATGACAAATAATTACAATAACTGATAAAATAATTACAGTAGCAGTGGAACCTGTGAGAGAGATAGAGAGACACAGATGCACAGCAGCAGCAAATCATCAACTAACTATAAACTGTGATGGAGATATGGTAGCAATAATGACAGTAATAATGTCTCTCACGACGACGACGTGCTTTGTAAGATTGTTATTCACGTCTGCAGTAATGACACCCAGTTACGGCAATCGGAGGTCACTAAAATTAATGTTTCCTCGGTGTGTGAATATGCCAATACGATGCCGGACTCCGTAGTTTTCTCTGGACCCCTCCCCAATGTGACCAGTGATGACATGTTTAGCCGCATGTCGTCATTTCACTGCTGGCTGTCGAGGTAGTGTCCAGCAAACGATGTGGGCTTCATAGACAATTGGACACCTTTCTGGGGAAAACCTGGTCTGATTAGGAGAGACGGCATCCATCCATTGTTTCCACCTGTTCCCCATTACCTTGTGTATTGTCTGCGTCTCCCTTTGTCTTGTGCCAAAGTGTTTCATCCTAAGATTGATCACCTAAGCCTTCTTTCTTGCCTGTCCACAGCTTTAGCCTTGTTGCGTGATTGTTCCTTTGTTTTTTGCCTCGATTCAGTGATTTTTTGTTGTAAATTTCTTAGTATAGCCATTTGTTTCCTTGTGCTTAGTATAGTTGTTTTTCAGCCTCCCAGAAGAGATTTTCAGTTAGTGTTTTGCAGCCTTTTGATTTTCCTCGTTGTGAGTGATTTTGATAATTTTTATGAAGCAGTTTAGAGTTTTTTCCTCCTTTTGGAGTGATTTTTGTTTTCCATAGTTTCGGCCTGTTTTCATAGCCTGTCCTAGCCTCACTCTGTCGAGGGTTTTTGTTTATTCAATAAATAAGCTCATTGACACCTCTGCGCCTGAGTCCTGTTTTTGAGTCCGGCCTGACACATCTAGTCTGGCAAGATAATCTCAAAACATACAGGAAGGCTCTCCGTAATGCCAGAGCAGCCTACTACTCTTCATTAATAGAGGAGAATAAGAACAACCCCAGGTTTCTCTTCAGCACTGTAGCCAGGCTAACAGAGAATCACAGTTCTACTGAACCATCTATTCCCTTAGGTCTAAGTAGCAATGACTTCATGAGCTACTTTAATGATAAAATTAAAAAACTATTAGCATTCTGATACAGCAAGTTTGGAAACAGCGGTAAAACCTGATATGTATTTAGACTCTTTTTCTCCCATCAACCTTCATCAAATAACTTTTATCATTTCTGCAGCTAAGCCGTCAACCTGTCTCTTAGGATGTTTTACCTCTAGTTAGTCATTCTTTATTGGATATGATTAACCTGTCTTTATTATCAGGATATGTACCACAGTCCTTTAAGGTAGCTGTATTTAAACCTCTTCTTAAAAAGCCCACTCTAGACCCAGAGGTCTTAGCCAACTACAGACCGATATCAAACCTTCCCTTTCTGTCTAAGATACTTGAGAAAGTTGTAGCTAATCAGCTGTGACTTTCTCCATAACAATAGTCTATTTGAGGATTTCCAGTCAGGATTTAGAGTGCATCATAGCACAGAGACCGCATTAGTCAAAGTTACAAATGACCTCCTAATGGCATCAGACAAAGGACTCATCTCTGTACTTGTGCTGTTAGATCTTAGTGCTGCATTTGACACCATTGACCATCAAATTCTTTTACAGAGACTGGAACATCAAACTGGCATCAAAGGAACCGCCCTAAGCTGGTTCAAGTCGTATTTCTTAGATCACGTCTGTTGTTCACGTCAATGATGAATCCTCCTTGCATACCAAAGTTTGTCATGGAGTCCCACAAGGTTCTGTACTAGGACCACTTCTATTCAGTTTATATATGCTTCCTTTAGGGAACATTATTAGGAATCACTCTATCAATTTTCATTGTTATGCTGACGACACCCAATTATATTTATCGATCAAGCCTGATGCAACCAATCAGTTAACTAAACTCCAAGCATGCCTTAAGGATATAAAAAGTTGGATGACCTACAATTTTTTGATGTTAAATTCAGACAAAACTGAAGTTCTTGTAATTGGACCCAAACACCTCAGAAACTCTCTTTCTAGAGACTTAGTTACTTTAGATGGGATCACCCTGGCCTCCAGCTCCACTGTAAAGAATCTTGGAGTTGTTTTTGATCAGGATTTGTCCTTTAACGTCCACATAAAACAAATTTCGAGGACTGCATTCTTCCACTTACGTAACATCGCTAAAATCAGACGCATCGTCTCTCAAGAAGATGCAGAAAAACTAGTCCACGCATTTGTTACTTCAAGGCTGGACTATTGTAACTCTTTGTTATCAGGCTGCTCCAATAAGTCTCTTAGGACTTTGCAGTTAATTCAGAATGCTGCTGCACGTGTTCTGACAGGAACCAAGATCAGAGATCACATCTCTCCCATTTTGGCTTCCTTGCATTGGCTACCTGTTAAATCTAGAATAGAATTTAAATTCTTCTCCTTACTTACAAAGCTCTTCATGGTCAGGCACCATCATATCTAAAAGAGCTCATAATACCTTACTACCCCTCTAAAACACTGCGCTCTCAGGATGCTGGGTTCCTTGTGGTTCCTATAGTCTCCAAAAGTAGATTGGGAGCCAGAGCTTTCAGGTATCAGGCTCCTCTTCTGTGGTACAAACTACCTTTCTGGGTTCGGGAGGCAGACACGGTCAACACTTTTAAGAGTAGACTTAAGACTTTCCTTTTTGATAAAGCTCATAGTTAGGGCTGGCTCAGGTCATCCCTTAGTTATGCTGCCATAGGATTAGACTGCCGGGGGACTCCACCCCCCCAGGGTTATGCCTAGCCAGGCACAATATTGGTTGAAGATGCATTCACATCTCCCTTAACGAAAACCCTCCCCCCACCTCTCCCTCTTACCATCTGTGGACATACATGTCTCATTATTGCATGTTACTAACCAAACTTCCCCGGAGTTTCTGTCGTCCAGCAGGTTCTCGTGGATCGTGGCTGCTGCTGTGATCCTGCATGACGTCCACTACACATTTATTACTGTCATTATTGCTACCATATCTGCTACTGTGGTCATTTTATCATTCATTGTGATTCATTGTTATTTTGTCAGTCATTGTAATTGTACAATATGTTTGTGTTGATTTGTTCTGTACACGTGACATCTATTGCACGTCTGTCCGTCCTGGGAGAGGGATCCCTCCTCTGTGGCTCTTCCTGAGGTTTCTTCCACCTTTTTTCCTCAAGTTTTTCCTCACTCGAACCGAGGGTCTAAGGACAGAGGGTGTCACTCCCTGTACAGATTATAAAGCCCTCTAAGGCAAATGTATTTTGTGACTTTGGGCTATACAAATAAAATTGATTTGATTTGATTTAATAATATATGTTGTGGACGTCATGCAGGACCACAGCAGCAGCCACAATCTACGAGAACCTGCTGGACGAGAGAGCACATTGTATGTTTACAAAAGGTGATGGCGATTGAGGGAAAGGTGGCACCAGCAAAAGAGCTCTTCATTGAAGCCCCCTGTAATTTCGCTGTGCTTACAGTAGGTCTGTTGTACAATGACAAAAAAAAACTTTTTATTCTATTCCATTCTGTCCTTGAAATGTGCCATCACGACCAGCATCACTGCAAAATCATCTGTGCCCTCTCGGTCCCCCTTCAAGGTTTCTTTCAGAACAGCTTTAACCTCCTTAGTCCACTTCATTAGTTGACCTCCAAAGAACTCCAGGAGTCTTTTCCCATTTTTGTCTCAGTCTTCATTCAGTCTGGTGTACAGGTCAACACCAGTGAGGGTGGTGAAGTGGGAAAGTAAGAACTTCCAAGTCAGGTGAAATGGCCATTTCTCACTTAGGTCCAGAACGCTGGGGGGTGAGTTTACATGTATGTCCTCTCGCTGTTTTGTGTATGCGATTGTCATTAACTCCTTTATCCTACCTCTCTCAGTTGCCCTTAGCTTATCTTGAGATAAGCAAAATTCCACTGATTAGCTGTAGTAAGACTTGCCAACAGATTACGTTTGGACTCATCTACAGCTATGTGGCAACTTGTTTGTGCAGTCACAATTGAGACAGTGCGGTGAGGTGTGTGCAGCTCCCAATAGGTCAGTACTATCAATATCTGCAAACAGAAAGCTAGTACAGTAGGAATTAAGAGGATTTGTGCTGGCTTTTCTCTTAACCATGTAACCATGGGCATACCGTTGTAAGTTCTATTTCATTTTATCCTGTTTTTGTAGTTTTTAAAACGTAACTATTCCTTAGTGTTTTATTTAGATAGTATATATTTCCTTTGTTCCAGATCATGTCTGCTCCTGCTACTTCTCGTCATGAACAACCCTGACTCCTTTTGCTGTATTTGTGGTAGTTTCACCATTCCAAGTCAGAGGGCAAACATCAGTGCAAATTTTAAAGTAAAACTCAGTGATCAAGACAAGCCATGGGCCCCTCACAAAGTGTGCAAGCAGTGTGTCGAGAGTTTACAGATGTGGACCAAAGGAACACGTAAAAAGTTGGCATTTGGTATCCCCATGGTTTGGCGAGAGCAAAAAGATCATTGACTGTTCCCTTTGTTTAGTTAAAACATCATGGTTTTTACATGAAAAATAAAAGTAAAAATAGAATATTCTAATCTACCTTCAGCTATAATACCAATGCCTCATTCAGCTGAAATTCCAGTGCCAGTTTTTTGAACAACTACCTCCTTTAGAAGATCTGAGTGATGTTGAAGAATGCAGTGACAGCAATGATGCAGATTTTGAAATTCAAAAGGATTCAACAAAGAAGCGCATATCTGTTAAGTACAGTATTTTTCATGTTTTTTAAGAAAACGGGATCCTAAACTTGACGCAATAGAGAAAAACTGAGATCAGTTTTGGATTCCGCACCCAAGAATTAGTTAAAAAACTGAGATCAGTTTTGGATTCCGCACCCAAGAATTAGTTAAAAAACAGCTGTCAGGCCTAACTCAACAAAAATTGTGGTCCCCAGTGTAATTAACCCTGGCCTTATACCACCTCAAAAAGTTATCCTTACCATACCCATTTGGTTTCTTAACTAACCCCAACCGCTTCTCTAATCCAACACTAACCTCTGGACCACCTCAAAATTCAAGCGTCTCCCCAAAAGGTGAACCTAATCATAATCATCCAGACCCCCTGGCTTAACTCGATTCTGAGGTTCAACCACATTTGAGCTTACTCTGGATCATTTCTCACCTAGCCGTCTCCTCCGGGAATACGAACTACGCTTTTTTTTTTTCCACGCACAAGAAAGCTACAGCACTACTTCAAATGAACGAAATAACTTTAAAAGATTTGTTCAATTTACTGTTCCAGAGTCAGAGTGATCTGAGTCAGTAAAAAGACACTGTAGTGGCAGAACTTTGTTTTGGATTTTTCTTATAACCCCAGTTTCCTTTGTTTTACCACATGGAGAAAGCAGCGGTGCAGTGTCAGACTCAAGGCAGTTTGTGATCAAATAAATCCAGTGAGGGTTGATTGAAGAATGATGCCGGTAATTTACTATAACTTAAACAGACACAGAAAATAAAACACATTGTTTGCAGAAGTCTTGAAATATTTTATAATTGGCAGGACCAGGCTACAGCTAAACACGATCGTAGCTCCAAACAGCAACAGGCATAGAGTGCCCATGCAGCTTCAACCCTAACCCTTACTCTCGGACGGTAAAATGAACAAATCTTTTTTTGAGTCATTTCATTCATTCACTAGTGCAGCACTGTAGCCTTCTGGGGATGACTCATTACTCTGAGTCATATAAAAGATTAGTTCACATTGAATGATACGTTCACGACCCACACACCACTACTTCCAACACTATCGGACAGCTCAGGGAGAGTGAATGTAAAACCCAAACCCTAACATGACTCATGAAAGAAGCCATTTTTGCTATACAAAATATAGCATGTGCATATAGGGTTAAGTGCCCATCTATACACGTGTAAGACATGACATAAACATTATATATGTACCCTACATATTTTGTATATGAGAACTTTTTACATTCAGTGTTGGGGGGAGTTTTGTCGAACAATCTAGATAGATAATTGGAAACAATGTGCAGACCAGTACACCATTAATTTATCTCAGATCATAGCGGACCCACTACACCTTCCACTGTCAGAATATGCACATGTACGTTCAGGGCCACAGTTTAGCATGACCAGGATGTGGACTGGACTTTTGTCCCACACATCATCCAGCTGCCTAACAAGCTACAATCATACGAGTCAAACACTTTTTTAAAACTTGTACATATCATCCATTTCCCAAATTATGCTTTTGTGACTTGTGCGACTTGTGTGTTATCGATCTAGGCCACTGTACTACAAAGCAATCTGAGACTGATGGTAGGTTGGTGGAAATACAAAATGAACTGAGTCCATATTCAGTTTTAATTCACACACACTTCATAGTTTATCAAACATTAACTTGGAAAGAAAACAGGCAAACACTGTACAAACAAGATGGAGAACAGGTGAGCTGAGGAGAAGCAGGTGACTTGACAAACCAAAGAAGACTGTTTTCAGTGTGAGGGCATCTTCTGAAAGACAAACACCAGGTAGATACCTGGAGAGAACAGAGATCAGAGTTAGGCGTTAGTTCATTATAAACATATTTTTTAACCAAATCTGCATTCCTGTAATTACAGTCAATATGTCTTAACGTCTGATGTCACTTGGGGCCGGTTGCACTAACTGGATTAGGGGGTAGTAAGAGTTGCTAAGTTTGTCTTTGTTGACAACTTTAGAATGAACTTTGTTAGTTGCACCAAGCAAACTCAAGCCTAGTCTTAGCTGTGCTCAGTCTTAGCGATGCATGTCCATGTGACATGGCTACACACATGGCTATAACTATTGCTGAGCAGCGAACATTACTAACGTAATGGACATTGAGACAATAAAATTAATAGATCTGTACAACCAGCACAAGAAAACATTGACTGCCATGGTATCACGTATATAATAAGACAACTATATGAATGCACATACACTACTCACAAAAAGTTAGTTACTTTAAAAGGGATATTCGGCCTTTGGGTGAAAATGTAAAAAGTTTATGATACAGTGATATTAGATCATGAAAGTAGGGTATTTAAGTTGAGGCATGCAATGGTAATTTCTTCATCTCAATGTACTGAAACAAAAGATAACAACAGTGGTCTGTATACCACAACAAAACATGTCAATGTCTCAGTAACTTGTATGACCATTGATTCCAGCTCAAGTAGACATCTTCAAGATTCAAGATTCAAGATTCAAGTTTTTATTTGTCACATGCCTAAAAGTACAGGTACAGTGGCAGTGAAATGAAGGTGACTGTCGCGACTGTGCAAAAAAACACTCAAAAGGATAAAAAGAAAATAAGATAGAAAAGAAGAATAAATAAAATGTAAGATAGAAATAGCAAAACTAGAAAAATAAATAAACTAGAAAAAAAATATACACCACTATGTTACTATATTTACAACTATGTACATGACCCGTATAATACAAATTAGCATTATATAAATATGTAAACAGAAAAATCTCACTATGAGAGAGCAGTGATGTGCAGATGAATTGGTGTGTGTGTAATGTAGGTGTAGTGTGGTGTTCATAAGTCAACTTATTGCAACTGGCTGATAACACTGACACTCTAAGCTCAGTGGAAACTTCCCTTTGAGTACATCAGAGACTTGTGATTTTTAATTCACCTTGTTAGAGAACAGCATGTTCTGCAATAAGAAACTGAAACACTAAACATTTGGACATGTGCATTCAAAAGTTTACAGTAAGTCAAATTAAGTTCACCTGTAAACATTAGAGTGCATTTAAAGTGAACTCTGAAATTTCATCTGAAAGCTGAACATCCACAACCTTTTGTGAGTGGTGTATCTATATATAAAAAAGCTACCAGTTAACATGAAGATTAAAGTAACAGTGAAGTGAACTGAACTTACTGGTTGCTTCCCACTCAGATCTACTCAAAGTGCCCTGTATAGAAACAAACAACACAGTTAGTCCAAACAGGAACGAATGAAACAGAACCAGTGATTCAAATTGTGCTCTAAGAACACTCACCAGCGGTAGTTTGACTCCGACTCTGCTACATTGCTCTTTAGCATGGCAGTACTCTCCTTTGCTATCTGCAGCCAGTCGGCCTCCATCCTCACTGGGAAATGGCTGAAAATACAACAAGCAGTTTCAATTGTTAACTACCTGGTAATCATCACATCCAATACATATAAACTATATGTTCACTAAATGATTACATGTGCACTACACAGTCATTACTTCTACACAGTAATGATTAACATAAGACATCTGCACATCAAGTTAAACATATTCCTATATGTGAACAAAAGCACTGACAAAACAAGCAAATACACCAGCATCCAACACCATACGTTTATAAGTTGTTATAGATAGAAAATCAGCACTTTTACCTCCAGAGCCATCATCTTCATCATGAGGCTGCGATGGTGCTCCTTCTTCACTTTCTCTTCAAAGAACTCGGAGAATCTCTGTTTCAACACCAGACGCATGTTGTAACGCTTCGCCATGCTGCCACAAACAAAGAGAGTCTTTACAGATGAGTTTATTTATGGTAAAAGTCTGGTCAGATTTCCTCTGCAGCAGAAATATAATCACATTTCTGACATTGTGATGTCTTAGTGAAGTGCTATTAAAAATAAAATCTCACTCTTCAAAAAGAGGAAAGTAGACGAGGAACTCTGGAACGTTGACAACATCCTCAAGGCTGAAGTGATACTGACAGCTGAACAGAGGATAGAAACCTTTGGACTGAAAAGAAACACTAAAAACCTCGTTACCAAATGACAGAGAGTCCGATGCCTCCAACCGTTTACTGCCGAGAAATAGGAGCAGAAAAGAGAGAGAGAGAGAGAGAGAGAGAAAAAAAAATACATTAACATGCTTACTTTAATTCAAATTTGAATGAATGTCACAGACAATGTTAGTAAAGCATAACATATACATATATAAATAGAATAAAGCTAAATAAAAAATTATTTATAATATTTATAATATAATAAAGAAATAATTGTTTGTATGCATATGCATGTTCTGTGTGTGTATGTTTGTGTGTAAATAATAAACAATAAATAATAAGTGACAATGAAATATATAAAGTATTACACACACTCAGTCCAACACTGAAAACACTTCTTAATGTGTGGCATGCAGTGATGTACTGTACGAGTGTACAGTGATGAGGGTGAGGAAGACGGGATTTTTCTTTAAATTTGGGAAATAATTCTTCTCTAATTTCTTTGTATTTGGTGCACATTTGTGTGAGAAGTATGTTTCTGTCTTTACTGTCCTGTGTACTTTTCTACTTTAAAAAGTCTGTGTATTTTCAAATTGACCGTCACATTAACAAAAATCTGTGGAGCTGAAGCTTGGAGTTGCCCAGCGACAGCCTTGAAACCAGAAGGATTTGGAGAATCTGCAAAGAGGAGTGGACCCAAATTGTTCTTGAGATGTTACAAACCTGGTGACCAACTACAAGAAATGTCTGACCTCTTTGCGTCAACATGGTTCTCTGCCAATACAAAGTCATGTTTTTTGGGGATCCAATACTTATTTCCCTCAATGAAATGCATATTCTTTTATATTAATTAAAAAAAAAAAAAATATATTATATATTTATCTATATATATATATATATATATTTATATAGATATATATATATATAAAAAACTCTAAAGACGATGGCGTCTAAAACCACCATCAGTCACCGTTCTTATGTTCTTACACAAGTTCAAAGGCGTCCGGCGTCGTTCCAATGAAGAAACCTCCAGGTTTCAGACGCTCACAGGCATTTCTTAGCATCATGTCAGCCTTCTGTTCACTCTCAAATGAGTAATGATAAACAAACTGACAGCTGCAGATGTCAAACCTCAGTTCAGGGTCATCCAGCTTATCTGACAAAACCTCCTGTACACACAGGACAAAAGAGTTATAGCAACATTTCTTTGAAAGTGATTGACAAGTGACAGAAGAAGTTATGGAAGGGACAATGGAGGGGAAATCTTTACTATTCTCCAAAGAAAAGTTGTTTACTCTCCATGTTCTTAAGACAAACCCTGAGACTACTGGGAGTCTCTGGTAATGAACGATTGAGGTGTTGCAGGTCTACCTTGGTACAGTCTGCAGTGATAAATTGAGCGCTGAAGATTTTCTCATTAACATGACTTTTCTTCTTCATGTCTTCATATCGACTCTGACACTGCTCCACCGACACTCCTGCTATATCTGAAATTAAAGACATTGTTCATCATTAGTTAAAAGGTCCAGTGTATGGGAAGTGGCATTGCAGCCAAATGAAAACTCTCCCACCTCTCAAGGCCAACTCACACCGGAGGCGTTACGGCTGCAGAACGGCTGCGCCGTGGTCACCGTAGCAGATAGCTGCCAGTCTAGTCCATTAGAGCACTCACACAGGGCGCGTCCCAGCAGTGTCTCAGCAGCGTCTCAGAAGTGTCCCAGAAGCAGCTCTCCGCGCCACGGCGCAAGCTTTCCGTAGCATTTCTATTTTTGATGCGAGCCGCTGCTAAACCTCGTAAATTTCAACATAGCACTGCGCACCAGACAGGAAACCCGACACAGAATCAACGTAGTAAACTTCCTCCCCCTTTCAAAATAAAAGACAATACGCAGTTCATGTCGCTTTTTATCGCGGGGCCCCTCGTATGTCCAGGATTGTCTCGTGATCTCGCGTGAATACGGCTGGCTCGCCCCGCTGCCGTAACGCGGCTGACACGCGTCCGGTATGAGTTGATGCCAGGCAAAGGACGCAGCTAAACCGCGGCGCAGCCATCACGCTGCTGTAACGCCTCCGGTGTGAGTCCCATGTCACACCCTCCTTCTAAACTCATGTGAAATTCACATAAAAGGCAAAAGTCCATATGTAGATCAGTGTTTGGCTTGTCTGTTCTGAGCTACTGCACAAAAATGTCAGTCCAACATGGCAGACTTCATGGAGGAGGACTCACTGTAGATATAGAGGGCAAAAACATAACAATTCTTATACTCAGGTGATTAAACTAAACTAAATTTAATGTAAGCTATAGAGTTTCTGTAACAGTTTCTGTAACAGCGAGTTGCCCTGGTAAGTGTGTGTAAAGAATCTGACATAATGCGAACAACTGATTAATAACTGATTACCTGCACAGACCAAGTGACTGATCCCTCCTCTCCTCCATTTGAGTAGGTCTCCTCCTTTCCCACAGCCAAGGTCCAATACAGACACCTGCTGAGCGCCCGCCCCCCGTACCTGTTCCAGGATCTCACCTGTCAATCAAACAAACAGCCCATCAACTTAAAGGGTTATGTTCATGTGTGTTTATGTTAGGTTAGGTAAAGTTTTAAGAGTGTTTCACAAGAGTTATAGGAGAGTCTCAGGTGCGATTCAGGAGAGTCTCAGGTGTGTTTCAAGAGAATTTCAGGTGCATTTCAGGTGAGTTTCAGGTGCGTTTCAGGTGGCCAAAACAAAACAGAAAATACCTTCTGCTAATATTGATACCAGCTGATCAATGTTGGCTGATATATATTATTGATGATTCAGTTACCAATCAGGACGCTCTTCAGCCAGTTGTTGAAGTTCCTCATGAAGAAGATTCTGCTTCGACTCCGCACAGCCAGGCCAACTTCCTGCAGGCTGTTGTAGTGACTCGCTACCTTCACACTGTGATCAGTAACCTGACAGATCAATAACATGTTATCAGTAACTAATCAGATCAGAATGACTGATGATAGGTGCAACCCAATAATCAGCTATGATCAGGGTTTGTACGAGTATTTAGCAAAAGACAGGACTTTTTCGACTATTCGACTGCGTTCAGAAAATCAATTTATAACTTTAGTTATCTCATGACAGTTTCGATAGAGAGCAGGACAAACTGTACTCTTTACATCTACAGAGACCAACAGTTCCACTATGAGTAAGGAAAACTTCCTTTAACAGGCAGAACGGCGCCGGTGGGTGGACGGTCATCTGCTGTTACCAGATGAGTTAAAGAGAGAGAGGGATAGAGACCTACCAGCTTCTTGTTGGGTGAGGTGTCCTCATCCTCATGTCTCCTCTTCATCCCAGCCTTCTGCACTCCTCCTCCTTCCTCCCTCTCTGTTGATGTCCTGACAGACTGAAGATCCATTGTTCACTGAAAACAGGAGAAATAGAAACACCTCTAAAGATGTGCTTAAGTTTATTCAGACATTTTGTTTAAGAACTAACAACTTCAGTTATAGTAGCTTCACTCACACACACAGCTGACTGTCAGCAGGCTAACAGCAGCATAAGGCTAACAGGCTAAAGCAGCACAACAGTCTAACACACTCACAGTTAGCCGTCAGCAGGATAACACACTCACAGTTAGCCGTCAGCAGGATAACACACTCACAGTTAGCCGTCAGAAGGATAACACACTCACAGTTAGCCGTCAGAAGGATAACACACTCACAGTTAGCCGTTAGCGTAAGCAGATAACCATCTACAGTTAGCCGTCCCAGCAGGATAACAACTCACAGTTTAGCCGTTAGCCGTCAGCAGGATAACACACTCACAGTTAGCCGTTAGCCGTCACAGTAAAAACACACTCACAGTTAGCCGTCAGCAGGATAACACACTCACAGTTACCGTTATCAGGATAACCACTCACAGTTAGCCGTTAGCCGTCAGCAGGATAACACATCACAGTTAGCCGTTAGCCGTCAGCAGGATAACACACTCACAGTTAATCCGTCACAGGATAAACACACTCACAGTTAGCCGTCAGCAGGATAACACACCACAGTTAGCCGTCAGCAGGATAAACACACTCACAGTTACCGTCAGCAGGATACACACTCACAGTTAGCCGTCAGCAGGTAACACACTCACAGTTAGCCGTCAGCAGATAACACCCTCACAGTTAGCCGTCAGCAGATACACACTCACAGTTAGCCGTCAGCAGGATAACACACTCACAGTTAGCCGTCAGTCCGGATAACACACTCACAGTTCGCGCAGCAGTTGAGCACTTAGCCTCAGCAGGATAACACAACTCACAGTTAGCCGTCAGCAGATACACACTCACAGTTCAGACCGTCAAGAAGGATAACACACTCACAGTTAGCCGTCAGCAGCATAACACACTCACATTAGCCGTCAGCAGGATAACACACTCACAGTTAGCCTTAGCGCTCAGCAGATAACACACCAAAGTTAGCCGTCAGCAGGATAACACACTCAAGTTAGCGCTTCACAGGATAACACACTCACAGTTAGCCGTCAGAAGGAATAACACACCTCACTAGTTAGCCGTCAGAAGGATAACACACTCACAGTGCCGTCAGAGATAAACACACCACAGTTAGCCGTCAAAGGATAACACACTCACAGTTAGCCGTCAGAGATACACACTCACAGTAGCCGTAGCAGGATAACAACTCACAGTTAGCCGTCAGCAGATAACACACTCACAGTAGAGCCGCACAGGATAACACACTCACAGTTAGCCGTCAGAAGATAACACCCACTAACGTAGCCGTCAGCAGGATAACACACTCACAGTTAGCCGTCAGAAGGATAACACACTCACAGTTAGCCGTCAGCAGAGATAACACACTCACGTTAGCCGTTAGCCCATTAGACAGGATAACACACTCACAGTTAGCCGTCACAGATAACACACTCACAGTTAGCCGTTAGCAGGATAACACACCACATTAGCCGTTAGCAGGATAAACCACTCACAGTTAGCCGTTAACGGAAACACACTCACAGTTAGCCGTTACGGATAACACACTCACAGTTAGCCGTTAGCAGGATAACACACTCACTGTTAGCCGTTGCCATAGCAGGATAACACACTCACAGTTAGCCGTTAGAGGAAACACCTCACAGTTAGCCGTAGGCAGATAACACACTCACAGTTAGCCGTCAGCATAACACACTCACAGTTACCGTTAGCTCAGAGCATAACACACTCACAGTTAGCCGTTAGCCTCAGCAGCATAACACACTCACAGTTAGCCGTTAGCAGGATAACACACTCACAGTTAGCCGTAGCAGGATAAACACTCACAGTTAGCCGTCAGCAGGATAACACACTCACAGTTAGCCGTCAGCAGGATAACACACCACAGTTAGCCGTCAGCAGGATAACACACTCAACGTTAGCCGTCAGCAGGATAACACACTCACAGTTAGCCGCTCAGCAGGATAACACACTCACAGTTAGCCGTAGCAGGATAACACACTCACGTTAGCCGTCAGCAGGAAACACACTCACAGTTAGCCGTCAGCAGCATAACACACTCACAGTTAGAGCCACCGTCAGCAGGTAACACACTCACGTTACCGTTAGCCGTTAGCAGGAATAACACACTCACAGTTGACCGTTAGCCATGGATAACACACTCACAGTTAGCCGTTAGCAGCATACACACTCAATTACGTTAGCAGGCATAACACACCACAGTTAGCCGTTAGCAGGATAAAACTCACAGTTAGCCGTTAGCAGGATAACACACTCACAGTTAGCCGTTAGCAGATACACACTCACATTAGCCGTTAGCTCCTGAAGTTGAATTAAATGACGTCACATTCAGTCGGAAATAAACCGAGCAGCTTGGTGACCGACCGGATGTTGTGTTGATAAACACGCACGTGAACTCGCCGTTAAACAAACAAACAAACAAAAACTTCGAATTGAAACAACAAACAAACTCACGGTGCTCTGCAGGCAGGACGCATGCGCTCTTCTTTCTTCTTTCTCTGGTGTTATGGCAGTCGGCATCCTAATTTTCATTTACCGCCACCTGCTGGACTTCACCAACCAACGTCTTTCCACACTGTAAACCCAGATTTTGATTCAACTCAAGAGATTGAGTTCATTACTTAAATGTGTCTAATTTATTGCATTCTTGTTAATTCTGATTAAAGCTGAACTTTTTCATGCCCTTTCTTATTGTAAGTGTTTTAAGTCCAATCAGTAGTCTACTCAAACAAATGTCATTCTGTACATAATATGAATCTGAGATAACTGTACTTTCTAATGGCCATCTTATTGTAATATGTGTTTGAGCTCAAACAACTTAATACAATATAAAAGTTTGCCTGTTACTAATAGCAAAGCACTGACACACCCACACAGCAACCACCAAAAATCTATGGCATTGATGACTCTGAACTTTTGAGACATCACATCACAACTTTGTGAAGGAACCGAGTTAAGCCACAAAACGAAGTTGGAAACCTGGCACTGGTTTGCCATCGTGAAGACATGGGGAGATTATGATGTCAGTGAAGAAGCTTGTGAGATAGATCTTCATGATTTGGAAAAGCAGTAAGCACAACCAGAGCACAACTTGGCTGCACTTTTTTTAAAGATGCAGACATAATCCACATACCCGAGCACTCTGTACAGGAAGTTTTAAAAACATTTGTGATATACATTATTTGTCAGAGCCACTTCTACATCATAAGGTGAAGATGATTCTTAAGGAATATGATCCGAGATAGATGAGTCCATTGTGAAATAGGTGAGCAGTGCTGTTTCAGAGACCAACATTATGACACCATTTTGCAGCAAAGTTGGTTCCTTAGGAACCACAAAAAAGAGACCACATATGTGTCTAAAAATTTCCACGGAATGCCTGTAGAGTATGTAGTTGACAAAGATAAGAAATCGGTTGTATATGTTCCCATCCAGCAAATGCTGCAGAAGTTGCTGAGCAGGGCAGTGTGTTAGTGTAGAGCAATGTATGAGAAATACATGTTCCATGATTCAAAAATCTGTTGATGTAACTCAGAGAAAGGGCCTTCTACGGTGATGACTTCACAATTGCCAGGGCTGTACATCGATGCACAACCGTTAGAACATCAAAAAAGAAGCAAATGTGTGCTCTGTATTGGGATTGCCAAATGCCAGCAAAAAAGCGACATCACTCAACTCTATCTAACCTATATATGCAACACAACCACGTAAAAGAATGCAAGTGCTGGACCCACTTATACAGACTGATGTCACTAGAAAAAGATGGTGCGGCTCAGTAGTATCAAATTGTATTAAAGAGAATACATGCAGACTGGGTTGTTGGATAAAAATTCAGAAGGATATCACCCTCACAGTAGCCGTCAGCAGGATAACACACTCACAGTTAGCCGTTAGCCGGCAGCAGAATACACACTCACAGTTAGCCGTTAGCCGTCGCAGGATAACACACTCACAGTTAGCCGTTAGCCGTCAGCAGGATAAACACACTCACATTAGCCGTTAGCCGTCCCCCCCAGCAGGATAAACACTCACAGTTAGCCGTCAGCAGGATAACACACTCACAGTTAGCCGTCAGCAGGATAACACACTCACAGTTAGCCGTCAGCAGGATAACACACTCACAGTTAGCCGTCAGCAGGATAACACACTCACAGTTAGCCGTCAGCAGGATAACACACTCACAGTTAGCCGTCAGCAGATAACACACTCACAGTTAGCCGTCAGCAGAGAACACACTCACAGTTAGCCGTCAGCAGGATAACACACTCACAGTTAGCCGTCAGCAGGATAACACACTCACAGTTAGCCGTCAGCAGGATAACACACTCACAGTTAGCCGTAGCGGATAACACACAGTTAGCCGTTAGCCGTCAGCAGGATAACACACTCACAGTTAGCCGTCAGCAGGATAACACACTCACAGGCAGCCGTCAAAGGAAACACACTCACAGTTAGCCGTCAGCAGCATAACACACTCACAGTTAGCCGTCAGCAGGATAACACACTCACAGTTAGCCGTTAGCCGTCAGCAGGATAACACACTCAAAGTTAGCCGTCAGCAGGATAATACACTCACAGTTAGCCGTAGAAGGATAACACACTCACAGTTAGCCGTCAGGAAACACACTCACAGTTACCGTCAGAGAAACACACGCACAGTTAGCCGTCAGCAGGATAACACACTCACAGTTAGCCGTCAGCAGGATAACACACTCACAGTTAGCCGTCAGCAGGATAACACACTCACAGTTAGCCGTCAGCAGGATAACACACTCACAGTTAGCCGTCAGCAGGATAACACACTCACAGTTAGCCGTCAGCAGGATAACACACTCACAGTTAGCCGTCAGCAGGATAAACACCTCACAGTTAGCGTCAAGGATAACACACTCACGTTAGCCGTCAGCAGGATAACACACTCACAGTTAGCCGTCAGAAGAAACACACTCACAGTTAGCCGCAGCAGGATAACACACTCACAGTTACCGTCAGAGGATAACACACTCACAGTTAGCCGTAGCAGGATAACACACTCACGTTAGCCGTTAGCCAGTAAGATAACACACTCACAGTTTAGCCGTAGCAGGATAACACACTCACAGTTAGCCGTTAGCAGGATAACACACTCACAGTTAGCCGTTAGCAGGATAACACACTCACAAGTTTAGCCGTTAACAGGATAACACACTCACAGTTAGCCGTTGTTGGTAACAGGATAACACACTCACAGTTAGCCGTAGCAGGATAACACATCACAGTTAGCCGTTAGCAGGATAACACACTCACTGTTAGCCGTTAGCCATGCAGGATAACACACCACAGTTAGCCCGTTGAGACCGTTAGCAGGATAACACACTCACAGTTAGCCGTTAGCAGCATAACACACTCACAGTTAGCAGGATAACACACTCACAGTTAGCCGTTAGCAGCATAACACACTCACAGTTAGCCGTTAGCCGTCAGCAGCATAACACACTCACAGTTAGCCGTTAGCAGGATAACACACTCACAGTTAGCCGTTAGCAGGATAACACACTCACAGTTAGCCGTTAGCAGGATAACACACTCACAGTTAGCCGTCAGCAGGATAACACACTCACTGTTAGCCGTCAGCAGGATAACACACTCACAGTTAGCCGTTAGCCGTTAGCAGGATAACACACTCACAGTTAGCCGTTAGCAGGATAACACACTCACAGTTAGCCGTTAGCTCCTGAAGTTGAATTAAATGACGTCACATTCAGTCGGAAATAAACCGAGCAGCTTGGTGACCGGACCGGATGTTGTGTTGATAAACACGCACGTGAACTCGCCGTTAAACAAACAAACAAACAAAAACTTCGAATTTGAAACAACAAACAAACTCACGGTGCTCTGCAGACAGGACGCATGCGCTCTTCTTTCTTCTTCTTCTCTGGTGTTTATTGGCAGTCGGCATCCTTAATTTTCATTTACCGCCACCTGCTGGACTTCACCAACCAACGTCTTCCACACTGTAAACCCAGATTTTGATTCAACTCAAAGAGATTGAGTTCATATTACTTAAATGTGTCTAATTTATTGACATTACTTGTTAATTCTGATTAAACTGAACTTTTTCATGCCCTTTCTTATTGTAATTGTGTTTTTAAGTCCAATCAGTAGTTTCTACTCAAACAAATGTCATTTCTGTACATTAATTATGAATTCTGAGTAAACTGTACTTTCTAATGGCCTATCTTATTGTAATTATGTGTTTGAGCTCAAACAACTTAATATCAATATAATAAGTTTTGCCTGTTACTAATAGCAAAGCACTGACATCACCCACACAGCAACCACCAAAAATCTATGGCATTGATGACTCTGAACTTTTGAGACATCACATCACAACTTTTGTGAATGAACCGAGTTAAGCCACAAAACGTTAAGTTGAAACCTGGCACTGGTTTGCCATCGTTGAAGACATGGGGGAGATATATGATGTCAGTGAAGAAGCTTGTGAGATAGATCTTCATGATTTGGAAAAGCAGTAAGCACAACCAGAGCACAACTTGGCTGCACTTTTTTTAAAGATGCAGACTATAATCCACATACCCGAGCACTCTGTACAGGAAGTTTTAAAACAGCTTTGTGATATACATTATTTGTCAGAGCCACTTCTACATCATAAGGTGAAGATGATTCTTAAGGAATATGATTCCGAGATAGATGAGTCCATTGTGAAATAGGTGAGCAGTGCTGTTTCAGAGACCAACATTATGACAACATTTTGCAGCAAAGTTGGTTCCTTAGGAACCACAAAAAAGAGACCATCATATGTGTCTAAAAAATTTCCACTGGTAATGCCTGTAGAGTATGTAGTTGACAAAGATAAGAAATCGGTTGTATATGTTCCCATCCAGCAAATGCTGCAGAAGTTGCTGAGCAGGGCAGATGTGTTAGATGTGTAAGATAAAGCAATGTATGAAGAAATACATGTTCCAAATGATTACAAAAATCATGTAGATGATGTATACTTCAGAGAAAATGGCCTTCTTACTAGTGATGACTTCACAATTGCCATTGGCTGTACATCGATGACCAATCCGTTAGGAACATCAAAAAAGAAGCATAAGATGTGTGCTCTGTATTGGGTAATTGCCAATATGCCAGCAAAATATAGCGCATCACTCAACTCTATCTAACCTATTATATGCAACACAACCACTGTAAAAGAATGCTAAAGTGCTGGACCCACTTATACATGATCTGATGTCACTAGAAAAAGATGGTGCGGCTTCATAGTATTCATCAAAATTGTATTAAAGAGTAATACATGCAGACTGGGTTGTTGGATAAAAAGATCACATCATGGTGTCAACTCATTTGAACATGAACATGTTTTGTTTTTATATGTTTCAGGTGTGTCTGGAGTTCAGCAGGGTGGTTGGTAAGAGCCTGAGACAGGAGTTCTACGAGGGCCTTGTCCATCACAGTCCAAGGCTCATGGAATTCTTCAAGGCAAAGAGGGGCTTCACATGGCAGGTCTTGGGTGACCTGATGCGACAAACAAAGGTTAGTTGATTTTCAACTCTAACCCTAACCCTAACCCTAACCCTAACCCTATTTATGTCTTAGAAAACAATCTGATATTTGATTCAGCTTGAAAGAACACACATGTGGTGTAAATAAATGTAGTGGTAATGTGAGCTATCCTGTTAGTAGACGCTTTCTTCTCTTTAACTTTGAGTAGCCTATGTGTAATGGAGTTGAATTGGCTAAATAACTCCTCAGAGTAATTACTTGCCACCCATTACATTAGTCACTGCCAGGTTTGGTAGTTGATCTGTAAATGAGGTATGCAAATAACTACCTGTATGCATAATGTCAAGAACACTGTGTGTGAGTTAACAGGTGGGGTCCAGTACGTAAATGGCTCTGCTGTGTATTATTGATTATGTGTGTGCACATAGTCTTCAGGGTAACATATGGACCCTAAGTTAAATGTGTGATGTCCTCTCTGCTCCATCAATCCACCAGGCTTCGGATGTGACAGAAGTCAGATATGCCTTGTCCTCAGGGGGCTTCCTATCATTCTTGGCGATGATCCATCCACCTTCTTCAAGGTCTGCTTTGTAAGCAACTTTGATTTTCCTTCCCTTTACCCCTCCTCCTTTGCTCCCCCTGCTCTCTATCATCCCTCCTCTCTCCCTACCATACATATTATTTTAAGGTGTGCATGTGTTAATAGTTTCTTGTTTATTGTTATTGTTGTTTGAAAAAAAACTTCTCTGGAGGAGGCATACTCCAAAAAATTGTCCACAAATGATCCCCAGGTGCTTCTTGCACCTGTCCTGAGTGATTTTCTGTAGCAGTCACTGCACTGGGCAGTGGGTGGACACTGGACAGGGCAGACATGTAGGTTTGTATTGAGGGTGTTTGTGGCACTATGTTGTCATGTTGATGTGATCATACCCTGTTCCTTTTTTCAGGATGTTGATGATGAGGAAGGTTTGTACAATAATGTGGCAGTGGGGATCCTCTGCCATGAACAGGAAAACATCACTCCACACACACAGTCTCTTCACTGCAATGCATCCTCAGTATGAATCATCTTGGAGGGAAACATTGATGGATGTCGAGAGCCTTCCCCAGGTCATGTACATTGTCTTCAACTTACCTATGCACTGCATCTCAACTACCATCAAGAGCACTTTTGATTTTTTTTCAACAGGTACTTCTGAACTTAGGTACGACAGATCTGAAACCTAAAATTCAAACACTGCAATTTAAGATCCAGCATCTCCTCTTCCCAAGTCGTTAAATGTGTTATTTTTTAAAATTAATTGGCAGTAAAAGTAAAGTAAAGTCAAGAGAGGGAGGGTAAGGAGAGAAGGACAGACAAAAAAAAAATGTTACATGGGGGGTCATGAGGAGGGGAGATAGAGGGAGGAGGAGGGGAGAGTATGGGCTCTAGAAGGGTATCTACTGTGAGTTTTATTTTGCATAGATAGAAAGGGAGGTAGAGGTGGAGGGGAGAGTATGGGCTTCCTGTTCCTTTTTCACCCTCCCGTTCTCTCTTCTTTCATTCTCACTACTTTTTAGTTTTTCCATGGACACATTTGTTATTTGTAAATGTTAAGATGCCAGTGTACAGCAGAGCTGAGTTTTATCTTGCCAGTTTGTCAACCAAATTTAAAAAGGCACAGAACAATATTGTAATGATTAGAGGTAAAGAGGAAGATTTTTTTTTCTTTTCATGCCATAACTGAGGAAACTACACACTAGAATGGCTCTATTGATTGAAAGACATGTTTTGAGTTTCTGGAACTAAAAAAGTTAAGTTGGGTCAGTTAGAATATACAATTTAGTTGAATTGGTAATACATTATATGGAGTATCTTCAGTTACTGTAACTCGGTTATTAGTACATTCAACTTAAATGTTCTATTCCATTCCATTATGGGCTCAAGTACATTGAATGTAGTCCACTTCACTTATTCAACTTATTCTTCATTACTTAAAAATTTTAAAGCAACAAGTTACCTTGCTTTTTTTAAAATAGAGTCTACTTATCCAAGTTTACAGTGCACCCATTCAGTCATTTTGCACATAGCTCCATCGCATATATGCTTAAATGATCTGATGTTCTTTCTGAAATTGTGACATGATGACTGGCAACCACCACTGCTGCGCCTGTTGCTCCTGTTATCCGCTCTTTGGATCCATCTGTGTATATGTAAACATTGTCTCCATACTTTCCATCTGCGTAGTTATAAAATTCCTGGGCTGGGTCCGCTGTTTTATTTCTTCTCTTGATGTTCCATATTTCTAGATCTATGCTTGTTTCTTGTATCATCCATTCTGGTCTTGTTGTCCACAGGACTGTTGGGCTGAATTCTATCTGTTGTATTTTTAGTTGTTCTGCTATTCCCTCACTGACCCACCCAAAACTTGATTTTTTTTTCCTTTCCCCTTTTCCCAACACATCTCCAAAACTCTCTTTGTTGGATGATCTTTACTGTGCCCTTTTAGGTTTATCCAGTAATTGGCTTTAAGCTGTTTCCTTCTAAGGCCATAATGGCATTTTTCCTGTTTCAACGTGAAGGGAGCATACTGGTGCTGTTTTCATTGCTCCTAGACAAGTTCTTAGTGCTCAAGCTTGAATAATATCTAGCTGCGAGAGGACAGATTTAGCTGCTGATCTGTATCCCACACTACCATACTCTATTCTAGACCTAATTAATGCTACGTATATATATTGTAATGAAGTAAAGTCAGCTCCCCATTCTAATCTGGCCAAACACCTCATAACATTCAATACTCCATTCCTTTTTTCTACTATTCCCTTCACATGTTCTCTCCACATTAATCTAGAATCAAAAATCATTCCCAAAAATCAAAAGCTGTTTACTCTCTCTAAGTTCTTTCCATATAATTTCACTGATTTTCTTTTTTGAGAAGAACAATATTTTTTTCCACTGAAAATTTAAAACCTCATTCTGCTCCCCCTATATCCACTTGATCTATCAAGTACTTCATACAGTACTTCATACAGTACTTCATACATTAAGTGTTTCATACAGTGTTTCATACAGTCCTTCATACAATAAGTGTTTCATACAGTATTTCATACAGTAATTCATATAGTACTTCATACATTAAGTGTTTCATACAGTACTTCATACAGTATTTCAAGATTCAAGAGATTTATTGTCATGTCAAATAAAAACAGGGTTTATACAGCAATGAAATTCTTATTTTATTGTCTCCCTTTACACACAACACAATAATAAAAAATACACAACAAAATAATAAATAAAAAGATATAAGTAAATAAAAATAAAAAATAATATAAAACAGAGCAGCGCTTTTCTTTCTTGGTGTGCTCTGGCTGATCCTGTCTTAATGTTTGACAGTGTTCATACCGAGTCACTACAGACTATTTTCTACTACTACTACTCACTATTTTCCTTCTTGTTATGTCTTCCAGCCACTCTAATGCCAGCAATATTGCACATAATTCAACTGCATAGAGATAAATTATTTAATACTCTTGAACTTGATCTGCTGTTTTATTCTTGTGCTTAATATTCAGTATCTCCAAATCCACACAAGTTTCTAGCATCTACTCTGGTCTCACAGGCCACAGACAAAATTTTAGTTTTATGGACTGTTTTGCCACATCCTTGCTGACACAGAGCACACTGCTGCTGATGGGTAGCTTCCTGCTGTCTGTGTGTCATATTTCTGTGTAGTATCAGAAACAACATGGCAGCAGTATTTCAGAAGGGAAGTTTATGATGAACATATTATTTATAGGTGATCGATCGATCACTTTAATGATCAGCTGACGGATCTGCTACTATACCAGACTCCTTGAATACATCCAAGATTTTAAGGTTTCCTCGCTACAAACATCCTGACATGGATGAGTCATTACTGTGTTATATATACAGTAGAGTAGTCAATTTGTGCATATTTTACATTAAATTAAGTACAGTAGTTATTTATTTAAATGTCACTAAACTTTTGATTCTGCTGTAACATTCATATTTGTAACTGCTGTGCTGACTGACTGTTTCAGTGTCAACATGTTGTAGTGACAGTAAACATCCAGCAGGTGGCACTGTGAGTCTGTCATCGACAGCTGTCCATGTTTGCATGGAAACGTCATCTGTTCTTCACTGGTTTCCTGAAGACTCGTCTACAGTGAATTCACTTGAACAGACTGATCAATGAACAGAGTGATCACTAAACAGACTGATCTATGAACAAACTGATCAATGAACAGACTGATCACTAAACAGACTGATCAATGAACAAACTGATCAATGAACAAACTGATCAATGAACAGACTGATCACTAAACAGACTGATCAATGAACAAACTGATCAATGAACAGACTGATCAATGAACAGACTGATCAATAAACAGACTGATCAATGAACAAACTGATCACTAAACAGATTGATCACTAAACAGACTGATCAATGAACAGACTGATCAATGAACAAACTGATCACTAAACAGACTGATCACTAAACAGACTGATCAATGAACAGACTAATCAATAAACAAACTGATCAATAAACAGACTGATCAATAAACAGACTAATCAATAAACAAACTGATCAATAAACAGACTGATCAATAAACAGACTGATCAATAAACAGACTAATCAATAAACAGACCGATCAATAAACAAACTGACCTCACATCATCCATCCTATAACAGCTGATCGTCACATCACCTTAGAGCGTCCCAGCATGCATTGCTGCTCCACTCCCGTCCAGCTGGTTCATGGTTTCAGGACAGTTTGTGATCTGTCTATAAGGACAAGAAGTGTGTGTGTGTGTGTGTGTGTGTGTGTGTGTGTGTGTGTGAGGATGATGAGTTGATGCAGACAGACACGCTGTGCGGTGCTCTTCAGTTTCATATTCCAGCTGATCCTGGATCACGTTTGTTCAGTGATCCTGTCTGGTATGTCTGAAATTCATCCTGCTGATGGAGATCTGACAGGTGAGACTTATTACTCTGCTGGCAGACACTCCGGCTCGCTGCCGTCCAGACAAACATTTGCAAGATCACGTTAAAGATCAGTTTCCATCCAGAAAACTAATAACAGTCTGAATTCTTCACTCCAGAGGACACGTCCTCATGAGGCTGTCCACTGCTCAAATGACACATCAGGTGAAGCCTAACCTTGACCTGGTTTGACCTTTGACCTCACAGCTGCTTCAGACAAACATCAGATCTGAGGTCAGCAGAGAGGAAAAGTCATTTGTGTTATTATTATCTGTTGACTTCTTTCTATAAATGAAACTGGAGAACACTGACTCGAGTGACGTCTTCAGATGTCCGACCAACATTTAAAACATAGATTAAATTTGCTGAGACAGAAAACTGACAGCAGAGAACGGAATAAACCAAGAATCATCGATAAGAGCAGCTGATACATGTTTCATCTCTGTGTTCTGAATATTTCTACATCCAGACCAAAACCCAAGGCCCGAAGATGGTGCAGAATTAAGAGCATGCTTTGATTGATAGGTGGGTGTCTCACAGAGACAATGTCCAGGTTTTAGACTGTCTGCGGGAATGTCACAGAGACTACGTCCAGGTTTTAGACAGTCTGCGGGGACGTCGCAGAGACAATGTCCAGGTTTTAGACAGTCTGCGGGGATGTCATGGAGACTATGTCCAGGTTTTAGACAGTCTGCGGGGATGTCACAGAGACTACGACCAGGTTTTAGACAGCAAGTTGTAGCTATTAGAACATTTTGTAATCAGAGCAGTAACACTAATGACCATCTGTAGTAATTTTGCACACAATTTACTTCAACTTTGTCCAGAATACATGTCTCACATGTCTCATCACATGGTAAGAAATCTCTGCCTACCTGCCCCAACACACTAAAGTATGTTGTCTAACTCTCATTAAAGTCGCGCAGCATAAAACCTGAAAAACATCAAAGAGACGAAGTGTATATGACAATGAACATTTTTATTAACAGATATTAACATTCTTTAACAGGCCTAAGCGAGAAGCAATTAAACTGTAGCTCTTCTGTAGCACACTGGCTAACATCTCCTAAGTGCTAAATGCATCACAGTATGTGACTCTTCTAACACAGCCACATTTTGACCATTTAATGCTGTCAGTTTTTCTGTCAGATTAAGCATGCATGCTAACTTATTAAACAGGTGTTAGGGTGGCTCGTAACAGTGTGGCGACATAAGTTAAAGTTACAGTTGTAAAATGATCAGGTGACAGTATCTGTTAATGTTATATTTTATGTTGATCTTTCTGTTCTACCTCATGTACTTACCAAACAGTGTTAATGTTTAGACGCAGGTCAAAGTTTCACAGCAGTCAATGATGCACTTTCATGAGGGCTGTCCTGGCTTCAGTTGAGTGTCTGTGTGTACGCAGTGACATGACATGAACACATATGAACAGTGTGAATGCAAGGATCAAAGTTCAAAAGTTAATATGCATACAACTACAGCTTTAATCTAATGACACCTTACCTTGAATTTGATGGTCAATGGTGTCAAATGCAGCACTAAGATCTAACAGGACAAGTACAGAGATGAGTCCTTTGTCTGATGCCATTAGGAGGTCATTTGTAACTTTGACTAATGCGGTCTCTGTGCTATGATGCACTCTAAATCCTGACTGAAAATCCTCAAATAGACTATTGTTATGGAGAAAGTCACACAGCTGATTGGCTACAACTTTCTCAAGTATCTTAGAGAAAAAGGGAAAGTTTGATATCAGTCTGTAGTTGGCTAAGACCTCTGGAGAAAAACAGTCTAAATATATATCAGGTTTGACAGCTGTTTCTAAGCTTCTTGTGTAAGAAGCAGATCAGAGCCTGAAGATGTGATAAATTCTATCTCTAATAGTTATTATTTTATCATTAAAGAAGCTCATGAGCAGTGGCTTTCTTGAGGTATCTGTATTTTCCTCAACGAGGTGTCCTTTATCAGAAATGAATGGAATTATTCCTTATGAGAGACACAGAGACATTAGAGTGTTTGATGCTTTTTGGGACTTACCTTGAAGACACATTCAAAGTTGTTGAAATGTTCTGGACTTACTGACCTTCATATCTTAAAGTAATGATGGACCGTCAACAGCTGATGGAGTCACACTCATTTAGAAGACAACAAACTCACTGATGAACTTTAGATGAGGCACAGTGTGCAAACCATCATTCATGTGCACAGTAACAAACACACGGTCTGTAGTGTTCTCTGTCTGTAATGCTCTCTGTCTTTAGTATTCTCTGTCTGTAGCATTCTGTCTGTAATGTTCTCTGTCTGTAGTTTTCTCTGTATGTAATGTTCTCTGTCTGTAATTTTCTCTAATGTTCTCTGTATGTAGTGTTCTCTGTCTGTAGTGTTCTCTGTCTGTAGTGTTCTCTGTATGTAATGTTCTCTGTCTGTAATTTTCTCTAATGTTCTCTGTCTGTAGTGTTCTCTGTCTGTAGTGTTCTCTGTCTGTAATGCTCTCTGTCTGTAATGTTCTCTGTCTGTAGTGTTCTCTGTCTGTAATGCTCTCTGTCTGTAATGCTCTCTGTCTGTAATGCTCTCTGTCTGTAGTGTTCTCTGTCTGTAATGCTCTCTGTCTGTAGTGTTCTCTGTCTGTAATGCTCTCTGTCTGTAATGCTCACTGTCTGTAGTGTTCTCTGTCTGTAGTGTTCTCTGTCTGTAGTGTTCTCTGTATGTAATGCTCTCTGTCTGTAATGTTCTCTGTCTGTAGTGTTCTCTGTCTGTAATGCTCTCTGTCTGTAGTGTTCTCTGTCTGTAATGCTCTCTGTCTGTAGTGTTCTCTGTCTGTAATGCTCTCTGTCTGTAGTGTTCTCTGTCTGTAATGCTCTCTGTCTGTAGTGTTCTCTGTCTGTAATGCTCTCTGTCTGTAGTGTTCTCTGTCTGTAATGCTCTCTGTCTGTAGTGTTCTCTGTCTGTAATGCTCTCTGTCTGTAGTGTTCTCTGTCTGTAATGCTCTCTGTCTGTAGTGTTCTCTGTCTGTAATGCTCTCTGTCTGTAGTGTTCTCTGTCTGTAATGCTCTCTGTCTGTAGTGTTCTCTGTCTGTAATGCTCTCTGTCTGTAGTGTTCTCTGTCTGTAATGCTCTCTGTCTGTAGTGTTCTCTGTCTGTAATGCTCTCTGTCTGTAGTGTTCTCTGTCTGTAATGCTCTCTGTCTGTAGTGTTCTCTGTCTGTAATGCTCTCTGTCTGTAGTGTTCTCTGTCTGTAATGCTCTCTGTCTGTAGTGTTCTCTGTCTGTAATGCTCTCTGTCTGTAGTGTTCTCTGTCTGTAATGCTCTCTGTCTGTAGTGTTCTCTGTCTGTAATGCTCTCTGTCTGTAGTGTTCTCTGTCTGTAATGCTCTCTGTCTGTAGTGTTCTCTGTCTGTAATGCTCTCTGTCTGTAGTGTTCTCTGTCTGTAATGCTCTCTGTCTGTAGTGTTCTCTGTCTGTAATGCTCTCTGTCTGTAGTGTTCTCTGTCTGTAATGCTCTCTGTCTGTAGTGTTCTCTGTCTGTAATGCTCTCTGTCTGTAGTGTTCTCTGTCTGTAATGCTCTCTGTCTGTAGTGTTCTCTGTCTGTAATGCTCTCTGTCTGTAGTGTTCTCTGTCTGTAATGCTCTCTGTCTGTAGTGTTCTCTGTCTGTAATGCTCTCTGTCTGTAGTGTTCTCTGTCTGTAATGCTCTCTGTCTGTAGTGTTCTCTGTCTGTAATGCTCTCTGTCTGTAGTGTTCTCTGTCTGTAATGCTCTCTGTCTGTAGTGTTCTCTGTCTGTAATGCTCTCTGTCTGTAGTGTTCTCTGTCTGTAATGCTCTCTGTCTGTAGTGTTCTCTGTCTGTAATGCTCTCTGTCTGTAGTGTTCTCTGTCTGTAATGCTCTCTGTCTGTAGTGTTCTCTGTCTGTAATGCTCTCTGTCTGTAGTGTTCTCTGTCTGTAATGCTCTCTGTCTGTAGTGTTCTCTGTCTGTAATGCTCTCTGTCTGTAGTGTTCTCTGTCTGTAATGCTCTCTGTCTGTAGTGTTCTCTGTCTGTAATGCTCTCTGTCTGTAGTGTTCTCTGTCTGTAATGCTCTCTGTCTGTAGTGTTCTCTGTCTGTAATGCTCTCTGTCTGTAGTGTTCTCTGTCTGTAATGCTCTCTGTCTGTAGTGTTCTCTGTCTGTAATGCTCTCTGTCTGTAGTGTTCTCTGTCTGTAATGCTCTCTGTCTGTAGTGTTCTCTGTCTGTAATGCTCTCTGTCTGTAGTGTTCTCTGTCTGTAATGCTCTCTGTCTGTAGTGTTCTCTGTCTGTAATGCTCTCTGTCTGTAGTGTTCTCTGTCTGTAATGCTCTCTGTCTGTAGTGTTCTCTGTCTGTAATGCTCTCTGTCTGTAGTGTTCTCTGTCTGTAATGCTCTCTGTCTGTAGTGTTCTCTGTCTGTAGTGTTCTCTGTATGTAATGCTCTCTGTCTGTAACGCTCTCTGTCTGTAGTGTTCTCTGTCTGTAATGCTCTCTGTCTGTAGTGTTCTCTCATGTTCTGTAATGCTCTCTGTCTGTAGTGTTCTCTAATGTTCTCTCTGTCTGTAACAGTTTCACTGTTTGGTGTCAAACCAGCTCACTGCAATGTCTTTAGGTGTCCACAGATGTTATTCTACAGTCCTGCTGTGTTTCAAGTGGTCTTTCCTCCTGTGGGACACCCTCAGACAGACAGAGGATGGAGGGATAGATGGATGAAAGGATGGGAGGACTGATTAATGGATGGAAGCTCTATAAACATGTAAATCTGACCTTACTGTGTTTCAAAGCCACAGTGTTGGCTGAATGAAGCAATGCTGCTTTAAAAAGCTTCTTCAGCCGTTCAGTGGATTCTCCATTTACACAGACAGACAGAAGAGGCTTTGATACTCAAATACCACACAACCCCTGAAACCCCCTGAAACCCCCCAACACCATTATCACTGTGTGTGTGTGAGGGGATCTCCGGGGATTGAAGCCATTCTACCTTTTTAATTACACACACACACACACGCACACGCATGCACGCACTCACACATACACACACACACACACACACACACACACACACACAGTAATTTTCTCTCTCTCACACACACAAATACACACACACACACACACACACACACACACACACAGTAACTCTCTCTCTCACACACACACACACACATGCACACACACAATAACACACAGAAACCAACACCTTTGACCCCTCATTCAGCAAACCCACATGTCTGTAATAGATATGATATATGTGATATAGGATATTACTACATGGGCTCAGGAACACTTCAGTTCATCTCTGTGTAGATAAAGTTGAGACTCTACCATGTAAAAAGACAGATACCAACCGTACACCTCTCTGGGCCCAACTCATCTCATCAGTCCACTTTCAAAGTTTTCTGACAAGTCCATGTTTCAAACTGGTTTTGGAAATCATGGACGTCATGTCATGTTTGGGTTTTACAGTGTCCCTGAATCAGGTCTGAATGTTCTATACGCATGACATCTACATGTATTTCCTGTCTGTCCGTAGGAGAGGAATCAATCCTTTCTCTTAATGTTATCCTGAGCTACATAAATAAAGTACTTGACATGTACACACCCACATATTGTACTTTTTCTATCACTCAGCTCCCAATCATTTCCCCCAAAAAATCCAGTTTCATAAAATTGAAGAGGTTACTTTGTTGGACAGGTGTTTGTGGGCTGCTCTGGTCCAAAATGCCAGGGCCGATTTTTTGTCCCAGTCCACCCATGCCTCTGACAAATCATAATAATAGTAATAACAACAAAAACAAAACAACAACAGAACAACAAAACAAACTGTAACAATACCAACAACAACAACAATAAACACAATTATATCTGCATATATCATGATATCTGCAGAAACTATGAAGAATACATGTATTCTTTTTCTCCTCTGTGAAACTTTAACCAAGTGACAATTTGTGGGGCAGTTAAGACAAATGTTTCCTAATCTCAGATACTTCATGTACAGGACTAAGTTCAGGTATTCCAGGTGAAGCGTCATTGTTCTGCTCTGATTGTTCCACAGGTTCTATCAGAGGGATCTGAGTCTGGAGGGCTCGGTGTTCTGATGTAACTCGACCTGCTGCTAATGTTCAAACTCACTGTGTGCATTTGTTAGCAGGGGATTCCCTGAACTGTGAGGACGTCAGGAAACTCCACAAAGAGTCAGTGTATGTGTGTGTGTGTGTGTGTGTGTGTGTGTGTGTGTGTGTATTGTATTTCTGTGATGGAGACTGCTTTGAAGTTTAAGGACATCTCAACACTGTGAGGACATTTCTACAATAAAAGAACATTTCTATAATGTAAGAACATTTCTGACATGAGAAGACTTCTAGATATGATATGAATGAACTTTTCTATAACATGAGGATATCTCTAGGAGATGAGAACATTTCTATAACATAAGAATAGTTCCATGAGATGAGAGTTTTTCGAAAAAAAATTATGTTTCTATGACATTTATATGACATTTACATTTAATCGTGTAGCTGACACTTTTATCCAAATCAACTTAGACATGTTAGTGCATCAATAAGTACTCTGACAGTACTAGAGGGGGACAGATGTATCATGTCCAGTTGTTGGTAGTGTTGTAGAGGAGGTCCTCTCTGAAGAGCTGGAGGTCTTCAGGAGGTTTGTGAAGGTACAGAGGGACACCCCTGATCTGGTTGGAACTGGTAGGACGTTCCACCAATGAGGAACCTGGAGGAGGTAACATATGTCTGTATGAGGATGTTCAAGTAGGAGGGTGTAGAACCAGAGACTACTTTGTAGTCAGCATGCTGCTATAGGTAGCCAATGGGGCTCGATGAGCAGTGGGGTAACATGTGACCTTTGGGGTTGATTGAAGACCAGACAAGTTGCCACATTCTTTATCATCTGAAAGGGTTTCACTGTGCAGGCCGGGGAGCCCTGTCAGGAGGATGTTACAGTAATCGAGTTGTGAGATGACCACAGCTTGTGTCGGGAGTTGGGTAGCATGTTGAGATAGGTAAGACCTGATTGGCCTAGTTGGTCATCAATCATGACCCCTAAGTTTCTCACTACCCTGGTAGGGGCAAGACATAGGGAGTGATTTTGATGGTGAGGTCATGGTGTTTAGTACATTTGGCTGGGAGGACCAGCAGTTCAGCAAATATCGAAGAAAAGGGGCCCTAGCACCGAACCCTGGGGCACCCTTGTGCTGAGGTGGTGTGATGTGGATCTATCCAAGCCAGGATAGGCATGGACAGTTGTGTGAAATGAAAAGTGAAATGATACCTTTCCTATAAAATAAAAGTATTTCTATGAGATGAGAATTTTTTTATAACATAAGATTGTGTCAATGAGATGAGAAATTTTCTTTAGGGTTAAGACATTTTAGGTCTAAGGGTGAGTTCATGATCACGGTCCTCACAGATACAGAAATACTAACCCAGTGAGGGAGTCTTCTTCACCTCCTCCAAATTGAACATTGACGACAAACCTGAAACTCTCTCTCTCCCTCTCTCTCTTGCTCTCGCTCTCTCTCTCTCTCTGGTCCGTCCTCTATGACATTTAGGTCGATATATAAATCACCCTGCCAGACGGTCAGAGTCAGAAGATTCCTGCAGTGCAATACTGAAGTACTGTAATCTGGGTGCCTACCTGTCTGCCTACCCGTCTGCCTACCTGTCTGCCTACTTGTTGTACTGATCCAGGGAACTGTCTGACCTCACAGCATCATGCTCACCAGGTATGTCCATCATCTGTGTCTTTCACACTGTAAAACAACAAGATGTTAAACAGCAGCCTGTATACTGAAATGTGAGGTCAAAGGTCAGAAGACTTCTGCCTGTTGTATGGAACTTTTAATTCATGTAAAAACACAAAATAAGACATGTGACAACAGAGGTATATCTTGTTCTGGCTGCTGATTGGCTGAAACAGAGACATTAAATTCACTGGTTTTGTTAATTTAGAATGTTTCAGAATTATTTTCCACAGGTATTATTTTTTCCAACTGAATTCACATTTGAAAGTTTCAAGCTTTGTAACAAAAGTCTGTTTAGTCTTTACTAAACAAAACTTCAGATGGACCAAATTTAAATAATCTCAAATGTTTCCTGTCATTATTTCACCTGATATTAGTTTTCTAGATTTAATCATGTTCATAAGCAGAGCTTCTATCAGTACTGAACTTTCAGTCCACAGACTCTAAAGTGTCCTCTATAGAATGCAGACAGCATTACAGCCACAACATGAACTACAAACAGACAGATTTATTTAAGTCTTAAATCGGCTCAAAACATGGAGTTGTCCTGATCTAGCCCTTTCCTCTAGCACCACCTTAAGGACAAACCTTTTGTTTTTCTGTTATGCAGCAAATAGGTTAGGATACTAAGATACTAACCTAGTGAGTATCATTGGAAGCACCTGTGTTTACTATTTCATGTCAAAATGTCTGTTGTTAAAAAGGTCTATCATGAAATGTTCAATCTGTACGGCGGCCCTGCAAGGCCAACACAAGGTTCTTGGACTGAAGGGTATGTTTGTTTGTTGCAGGAACGTTGTTCTTCTGTTCTCTCTGTTCATCTTGCTGGTGGAGGGAGACGTGAACAGTAAGATTAAATCTTATTTCTCACCTTATTAATATCTGTTTTGGTTGATGATCCAATCAAAAGCTGACTGAGTGACAGATGTATCAGTGTTTAATAAAACTGTTTGTATTTGCAGATGCTGGAATACAAGCCATGTCAACAGGTAAGTCACCTGTCTCTCATAGATATACTGAACTGGACCTGTCTCATTTTTCTCATCTGTGTGTCTCACCTCTCTGTCTCCCACATCGATCTCACCTTTATCTCCTCTATATCTATCAAACAAAGACTCTACATCTGACGAAGCCCCCACAGGTGAGTCACCCAAAAACTTTTTTCATCTATAAATATAAAAGATTCTGGGATTACTTGTAATACAATTATAAATCAACCTCACAGAAGAGATAACAAATCAAATAATCAATTAAAATCTGCTAAAATTATTTAACTTTGGAGGAGATAAAATTATGTAACTTTGTAGATGACATAACAAAGCTATGGTTTTTACGTCAATGGACTTGGAGGTGGCCAGCGGTCTTCATAGAATGCCCAAACACGTGGAAAAAGGCAATAGCAAGCAGCCTCTGCAAAAATTGTGTAGACACATGTAAGATGTTTAGACTTAGAAAAAAGCTTCTTGGAGCCATATATTTAACCCAACTGGAAGTCAGACATTTTTAATGAATGTTGCAATTTGAGCAAAATTTCATTTGATCTATAGTTTTCATACTTTAACAAATCAAACAAACAAAAAAAGAAGAATGAATTTAAAAAAATCAGTGATACATCAGATGTATTGTGTCAATCAGTGTCTGATAAAACAAATATAAAAATACATGTGGTTTCATTTATGAAATAACAACATGTCTCAGTCCAGCACATATGTGGTCACTCAGACATGCATGACTATGGTTGTGTGTGTGTGTGTGCGTGTTTCAGGTCTATTAAATAATAATAGAACTTAAGTAAATGTTCTTCTACCGATGATGTTTCTGTTGTTTCAGAGAGCATGAATGCTGTCTCTCCTGATCAGCCTGGTAAGACTGTCAGACAATGTTTGTGTAACATCAATGTATAAAGCACCTCCGGATAATTATAACAGCTGTAGAGACTGGTCCTACCTTCCTGTCTTACTCTGACATCTAGTGGTTGAAAGTAATCACTGATCTGATCCTTTTCCATATATGCATATGTCATATATATATATACACTTTTCAGAACAAACATTATTTCTTATTAATCTTTGCTTGAACTGATTGATTGCAGAATCCCAGTATTTTGGACCTTCAGGTAAGACTGTATATATATATATACACACACACACATACACTACCTTGTGTGCTGCTCCTTGTTACATAAGCTAATGATAATGAAATGTTTTGTGTTGATGTGTTCCAGATACCAGCTCCAGTTCAGAGACTGCAGATGGTGAGAACTCACATCATCAATCAAGTTTTTGGGTTTTTTTTATGTCTTAATTTATTTGATTTTATTGTTGTTTTTGTAGCTCCAACTGCCCATCAGGTGACAGCACCTGGTATGTCCTGTTTTCTTCTTCAAACCCTGAAAGTCAATTTAAATTTGATAGTGATTTTAGAAACATTTTGATTGATTGATTGATTGATTGATTGATTGATTGATTGATTGATTGCAGACCCTGCTGCAGCTACTGCAAACAGCGTGGAGGAGGAAGGTGGTGAGCCAAAAACAAAAACATAATTCTAAGATACTGTACTAAACATAAACATCACACATGATATGATACTATATTAATACATTGTCACCAAACTGAAAGGAGTTTAATAGTTTTCACTGGACAGAGAACAAAGAACATTAACAAATCAAATGACATAAACAGATTTTTTAGGGTGATTAGTTTGTGTTAGTACCTGCAATCCACATGTTTATGTCAGTCAAATGCAGGTTGTTTATGTATGTTGGTGTGCTGTAGCTAACAAGAGCTAACAGGCTAATTCTAGTAGCAGCTGTGGAGCTTGCTAGCTCAAGAGGTAGGAGGAGTGTGATTGGCTGGAAGGTGTGAAGGTGGTGTCATCAACACTTTTAGAAATAAAAATGATATTCACTAAAACTCTTATAAAAATAATGATGATATAACATTTTATAATAACTGATCAATTGATTTTGGTCACTTAGTTTCAAACTGTTTTTCTTATAGACGCGAGCCTTGGCTCAGAAGAAGCAGGGAAGAAAAAGTCCAGCTCTCGCTCAGCCAAACCTCAGAGCAACGCCCTCCCACCACAAAACCCTGCCCATATCATCCAAGTCCCCGCCCACTCCCCACAGAGCCCCGCCCTCCCCCCTCAACCAATCATCCCTCAGGCGAAAGCTCTAGTGAGGAACCGAACATCCAAGAGACGATCTCGGACCAACCGGCGTCAGATATAAGACATGAATTCACATGTAACAAATGCAGTAACACACATGTATGTAGGTATCAAAACATGTATCACACATGGAGATAAGAGACATGCAGGCAGTCACACATGTGAACACACAACACATCAAACAGATAAACGCATATCATGTCCACCTTAACTCTGAAAAACTACAAACAAACTAAACTCACTAAGTCAGGTGATCTGTCAACATGTTCTCACCCACAACTCATCAAAAATGGCAGCTTTGTATGCTTCAAACAATGACGCCATAGATTGCCCTCCCACATGAGTCCTGGATGTGTAAGTAATATGCAGCATCCGGATAAAGTTTCATTTCAGGCAACAAAAGAGCTTGGTTATGTTTTATAAAAGATCATGCTTTGGGTTTAAATAGGAATGTTATGTCACATTTAGGTTACAGCACATGCATGATATAACACAAGTAACATATTAAATGTAATGTAGGTAACATAAACAACGTACCGAACATGTAACAAAAGTAACATAAGTAAATAACATAACATATGTAATGTAATTATAATATATGTTACATATGTTCATATGAGTAACATATGTAACACAAAGAACATGAGAAATTTAAAATAAAGCAATGTTCAGATTTGAACATGTCTCCTGGATAGCTCTTTATGAGATGTCACCTGACTTTTCAGAAACGTAAAGCGTCATATTTTGAAACAAAATGCCACAGACCAGTTTGATGTGTTGGGAGTGAGAATGAATCTGATTGGCTGTTTATTTGTTTTGCGTGTTTGGACACAACTCATTTAACAGAACAAAATAAATTACAAGTTCAAGAGAGAGATGTCATTTGATCTGAAATTCTTGATTTCTGAGTTTGTGTTTGTAACATTAAACACGTTTTTTTAATGAATTTAGGAAATAAACTCAAATGTTTGTGACTGATTTGAATTATTTTCAGTTTCCATTCTATGTGAATAAATTGTGAATCAAGTTATCATTCACAAGTTCATAACTGAAGCAACATGATGTTCACATGTTCTGTGTGTTACTTTTGTCATGTTTGAATAAAGTTTAACCGAACTGAACATGATCTCCAGCTGACCTCTGACCTGTGTCCCAGTTCACCCTCAGCTCAGCCTATCAGGATCATATTACCCAGCATTTCAGTTGCTCAACATAGTTTTAAAACTTCACAGAAACTTCCTCATTATGCACTTCTGCACATGCTCAGTAGGATCTCTTTGTCCTCTGACTTGTTAACAGGAAAAAGACCTTGTTTTTACTTAACATTACTAACATACTTATTATTAACATTTGAACTGAACCACAGACCAGCAACATACACAAACCGAGTCAGCCTTCATTTTGAATGAACATATATATTTATTGACATGTACACAATAAAGATTTGATTAGTAGACCCCATGCTGACATTATCATTAGTCTAGAAACCCCACTGATGGAGTTTTGATACCGGTAGTGATGAAGAGTAGACTGTGATGAACTGGAGTTGAATGAGGTGGATGTGGGTCATAGAGAGGAGAATACATTTAAAGTTAGGCAGCAACAACATGATTTGCTGATGGAGACTGTTGCGAAATCTGCAGATTGAAGAACTGAATAACTTTATTCTTCAGAAACAGGAAAAAATTAACAGGTAACAGGCAAAGGACAGTATGTGAAGTGAACCTCATAAAGTGTCAAATAAAATAAACATGCATTCATTTATTTATATCACTAACAAAGACCACTCTAATATGGATATGGACTATGAATTGTCATGCTTATCGATCAACACATCAACCTCCTCTCCTCACCTGTCTCCTCTCCTCACCTGTCTGTCACCTTTCTTCGGTTCACTTTCTGTGACTTTGACTATGTAATGATGAGACAGCGGATGTTTTTGACGTGTTATGTGGTGAAACTACAATGTTCAGAAGATGGACTACAAAAAACTCCAGGTGTGTGTGCATTGCTTACCTGGGGATCACATGACAGCAGGATGCATTATGGGAAGAAGGTGAGCCAGCAGAGGCAGTGTGATGCTTTGGACCATGTTCCACTGGGAAACCTCAAGTCCTGCCATTCATGTTGCTTTGACACGTCCCACCTGCTTGAGCATTGTTGAGACCATGTCCACCCTTTGATGAGACGTGTTCCCTGATGGCAGTGGCCTCTTTCAGCAATGCGCCCTGGCCCAAAGCTAGTATGGGTCAGAAATGGTAATAGATAACATATTGGTAACATACTACATACATCCTGGTAAAATTTTGGTAACATACTGGTAATGTGCTGGTAACATGCTGGTAACATGCTGGTAACGTTCTGGTAACATACTGGTAATGTGCTGGTAACATACTGGTAATGTGCTGGTAACGTTCTGGTAACATACTGGTAATGTGCTGGTAACATGCTGGTAACATACTGGTAATGTGCTGGCAACGTTCTGGTAACATACTGGTAATGTGCTGGTAATGTTCTGGTAACATACTGGTAATGTGCTGGTAACGTTCTGGTAACATACTGGTAATGTGTTGGTAACATACTGGCAGTGGCGGCCGTGCATTTCACACCTAGGCCTTCAGTAATGTCCTACTTAGTCCGACTTCAATAAATACCTCTCATAATATCATCATTTAGGACACCACGTGACCACGGCTGGAGAAACTGTATGCAGAAACACACTATAAGCACTACTGGGCATTGCATCACCTCAGTTGTGTACAAAACGGGCTATTTTCTGACGCATTTAAAAATCAATAAATCTGCATCAACAATTAAAACATCTACACGGTTGATGTTCGTTATCATTGATTTGATATGAACAAAATACAGTGGTCCCTCGTTTATCGCAGGGGATACGTTCTACAAATAACCTGCAATAAACAAAATCCACGAAGTAAGTTTTACAATTATTATACATGTTTTAAGGCCGTAAAACCCCTAACCACACACTTTTATACACCTTTTTACACGCATTCTGTACAGTACTCCCTTAGTTAATCAGGACGCAGAACACAAGTGCGGTACTCACTTAGCCAATTTAGGATGCAGAACACAATGCGCGTTCATACTGTACAGTATGCTGTAAAAAAAAGCATGCAAAATTACACTAAAAAAATCCTGAGAATAAAACCCTTTCCCCGCCTGGGACAGCCTAGCTAGCTCGGGGGATGGCCGACCTTGTCTCACGAGATCTAACTTCTCTTGAAAGGTCCGTCTTGCATATGGCCTTGCAAGTATATCTGCAACCAAATCCACATTTTGCCCTCCTTTGGCCATTGTGGAATAAAAAAGTGACTAGGTATTAGATAAGTGGTAAGTGAGTATCCAATCACAGGACGCATACATGTCATGATCAACGTGAGGCCAGCTAGAAGGCCTACTGTCAACAACTCGTGATCTGATTGGCTATCGCAACTGTCTATCAACTGTATGTGCCCGTTCGCTTCGGTTCGCTTACATTGTTGATTCTGAAGGCCTCGGGTAGATTTCATACAGCCTGACAACAGCTAGCTGAATTCTGATTGGATAAAAGCTCTAACCTAAAAACAACAACACTGGAAGGAGACTAATATGACATGAAGAGAATATAAAGAATATGAAGTATGCTTTTATGTATTTAGGAAAAGTAAATTAAAAATTAAATTAACTTTTATCAACTTATGATCATGATTTATGTTAGGCCAGCAGAGAAGGCCTTGCTGACCCTGACGGCCCACCACTGCATACTGGTAGTGTGCTGGTAATGTGCTGATAACATACTGGTAACATCCATACACCTTGACGCAGCACGTTTGTACTCTGTGACGTGTTTATTATTATTGTATTATGGCTAATACTATTAATAATCCATTCATCAATCTATTTTCTGTAACCAGTTATCCTCACTAGGGTTGCAGGGGTGTTACACCCTGGACAAGTCACCAGTTCATCACAGGGCACATAGAGACAAACAGCCATTCAAACTCACATTCAAACTCACATTCTCACCTTCAGACAATTTAGAGTCACCAATTAACCTATTAAGTACATGTTTTTGGACTGTGGGAGGAAGCCGGAGAACCCAGAGAGAACCACAAAGACATGGAGAGAACATGCAAACTCACACAGAAAGAGCCACTGCACCACCATGCGGCCCACAATAATAATAATAATAATAATACTACTAATCATAATAATTAATAATCAGAATAAATTAACCAAATAAATAAAATATTTTAAAAACGGCTTCTAAGTAAAAGCTCAACAGGAAGTAGATCAACTGATGTGTTTTCTTTGAAGCAAGAAGAAAAAATTTTAATCGGTGAGTTGTGAATTCCCAGAAACATACAAGGAAATAAGGAAATACTGTGAAAGAAACACACACACACACACACACACCCATTTCCTGGTAGGAAACATCTGAAGAATGTTCTCTGTAAAGTAGATCAGTGCTTCAGGTTTGTCAACTTAAACCTGTTCATGCATTTTAACTTGTGTCTTTTGTTGTTGTTGCTGTAACTGTGTTTTTTATTTCAATCTCAATGAGACTTTTACCCAATTCAATCCATGAAAATGATTTCTTCCTGCTGCTTTACTCAATTATGTTACCACAAACCAGATGACACACATTCTTTTGGGACCCCTGTGGCTGCTGCTAGCTTTCAATTCATTCCAGTATGAATCTGTGACACGTCACCTGTGGAGGCCTGCTGTTGATTTAGAGCCTTGATTGATTGATCAATTTGATCAGCCTCTGATGGTCATGTGGCACCCTTTTTTTTCAGCTCAGATCCAACTGATCAGTCATTTTATTATATCATCATATATTTCATGTCATTAATGATATATAATATTTTTTGAAATAACTTGCAAATTACTTGTAATGGCGTTACACAACATTACATGACTTAACATAAAATAACTTTAAATAACTTACAATGATATGAAATGATGTAACTGTTTCAGTGGATGTATTGTGTGAAGATGAGATAATCATTAATAACATAATAGTCATTAATTAAATTGATTGACGAAGTTGAGTTGACTTTAAGAGAAAATTAGTCTTTCACACCCAACCTGGAAAACATAACAAAACAAACAGACTCATTGTCTGAACCACACTCTTGATCTTGTTCTCTCATAGGGCATTGAACTTGAACATCTAATAGTCTTTCCACAGAATCCTCTTCTGTCTGATCATTTTTTAATAACCCTTGAGTTCATACAGCAGATGTTTATCTGATAGTGCTGTAGCCATATCTAAGGAAGTGATTTGAGTATTGAAGCCAGCAGACTCGTAACTTAAAGTAAGAGACACGTAAATCTGAATGCAAATGGCGTGCCACTAAACTGGGAGAATCTCATCTAGTCTGGCAAGATAATCTCAAAACATACAGGAAGGCTCTCCGTAATGCCAGAGCAGCCTACTACTCTTCATTAATAGAGGAGAATAAGAACAACCCCAGGTTTCTCTTCAGCACTGTAGCCAGGCTAACAGAGAATCACAGCTCTACTGAACCATCTATTCCTTTAGGTCTAAGTAGCAATGACTTCATGAGCTTCTTTAATGATAAAATTATAACTATTAGAGACAAAATTGATCTGTGATTGATGGTAAATGTCCAAATCAAACGATACTTTTGTGTGTGTGGCTATTATCCTAATTTTCTTAACCTTACAATGACAGCACAAACACCTGTTCCTGGTTCTGGCTGGGGTCTTCCTGGTCATGCTGATTCCTGTCAGTCTGAAGATTTCTTTTAAACTGGAATCTGGTCTATCAGGTTTGAGTGTTTGAAGGTCGGCCCGCCCTCTCTGTATCATTAAGATATTTAAACAAGATCATTAATACTGAACTAAATGTGAGATCCAACCCATTGAGGTTCTACACAACAACTGACATATCTGTTGTAAAACAAAAATACCAAATCTTAGTTTTTAATGTTTTAATATCATTTTATTGTCAACCACTGGGTGTCGTATATAATTGCTATGAACATGTACAACCACATAATCAAATATAAATATACATCAGTGCATTATTTGTATGTACTCTAAAAGCATGTCTGTAAAATGAGTCAATATGAAGGTCATGCAATGAGTCAGAGGTCAAGAATACAAGTTCAACAACCTTCAGCTACCAAACCACTTTTTTTGTTTATGTGAAAAAAAGCCTCCTTCTCATAAACTCTTTGTGTTCCTGGCAAGTTCTGTCCAACCAGTTCTCATACATACCAGACATAACATACACACACACACACACACACGCACACACACACATTTTTCTACATTCTATAGACCTGATCATGTATCTTAACTTTTGTTGTATTTGTTTCTGTAACTGTGTATGGTTTTTTTTTTCATGAGACTTTTACCCAATTGAATCCATGAAAATGATTTCTACCTAAGGTAGTTGTGATCCGAATAATGTGATGTAAACAGCAGAACAAACAAGAGCTCCACTGAAATCTGTTGCTTTAAACCGGATTAAACTCTTTTAAACTGAGTGTAGACATTCAAGCCATTCAAGACATTCAAGGTAAAGAGGTGATCAGAGGGAGGAGGAAGAGAAAGAAAGAGGAGGAGGAGGAAGAAGAAGAGGTGGGGAGAGTCTGAGTATAAAAAGCTGCTGGTCTCTTTCAGCTGAGTTTAGAAAGTCAACATTGACGTTTCATCACATTAAAGTTTGTTGCCTGTCGACATCTTGAACAACAACATGTTCCAACGGTAAGTTTAATTTTATTATTCTTCTAACGAACTTTTTGAAACATTATGGCTGTGTGAAAGGGTTTTACACATCAGACTAGTACAAAATTACTTCTACGTCACAACCACAAACAAACACCTGACAAAAGTTTTGTTTAAAAAACAAGTTTCATAAATTCTCCAGAGGCTGTGACATTAAAAATATGACAATGAAGCAATTACCTGACATTTCTTTCATGTTTGAACATTTTATTCGGCCTCTTAATTACACTTAATTACGACGATCGACTCATGTCAGTCCTTCTTGTACTTCACTTTCTGTGATACTTTTCTGTGAATTTTTCCACTTTGGGACTTTTGACTTTTTTCTTCATCAACCTTTCAAAAGGAAATCAGATCAGTCGGATGTTAGATGTAATCAAGTGAAACATTATGGTAAAAAGCTGTTTAAACAATATAAAACTATATATGGTATATGGTATATATGGTATATTATATATATATATATATTGTATATTTCCTGGAAAACTGAACTGATATCTATTACCCTTTAGTGAGTTGTCTCAGTGTCTGCTCTGTATAAATCCAGCAGAAGGACTTCAGTGTTTGAGCATAAAGCAGCAGTCACTCGACTCTCATAATGAACCGTAACGCTTTTCTGTCTCAGAGGATCTGAGCTGGTTTTCTCTTGCAGCTCGTTTCTCTCCATACATTGAAAAGAAGAGATGCTTTGTTTTTGTCTGTCTAGAGGAAATACAAAGAAACCCCTCAGGCTGGGGGCTGGTTTCACCTCTTCATATCCATCACTTTGTCACTATACATGCTTTACTTTACACTTTACATTTGTCACTTTACACTTTACATTTGTCACGTTACACTTTACATTTGTCACTTTACACTCTAGTTTAATCTTATTGTTGGAAAGAGTGAATTGTTGCAGTCACTGGTGGTGAATGATGTCTAATCATTGATGATGTTCGTAATAATAAATCTGTATAAATCTGTTAAAAGATTTGAAAGATAAAGTCTGTATTTCACAGACTTTGATGAAATGGAAAGATATTGTCATTCCAGGTCATGAAGGAAAACAACATGCAAATATGGTTTATTCAAATATTCACTTTGCATTTCTAATGTGTGTGTCTGTGTGTCTGTATGTACGTTACAGGTGTGTCATGTTGCTGCTTGTTGCTCTTGCTGCTGTTTCCCTCGCAGCTCCAGTCAAAGGTAAACTATGACATCATCATTATTAACTTTTTGTTTCACCTTTGTTGACTTCCATCAAAGATCATCATGAAGTTCAGTTGATTTTATTTGACAAAACAACAGAACACCTGTTTATAGGAGGATGCTTAAAAGGGGACAAAATGGGAAAATAAAGTAGAATAAAATCAAACACATTACATTTATTTGTATTGAAAATGAATTAAAGTAAAAAATAAATAGAAACTAAAATCTAAATTTTAAATTTTAATTAAACAAAAATAATGATGATAAAGACGAATTATGGACACCTTAATTCATTGCAATACATGATCATTTGTATTGCTCTATTGATTATTTTAATAATTACTGTATTTATTATTATAATTTTATCATGAGAACTTCATTCATTATATTATTAATAATTAGTAATTTTATAATTATTAATAGCTCATTAGCTCTCTTATCACATAGATCTATTATTAATAATTAGTCATGTTATTATGTCATGAAAACACTTTAATGAGAAAGTAATAAAAATACTTTATTACTTTTACATATAAATTAATAAATGTAGTCATAACTCAATTCTAATCATGTAAACAAATAAGTTACTGCCTAATGATCGTTTATGTTTAATGATATACTGACTTATATAAAGTTATTTTATAACAACATTTATGACAAGTGTTATTTTCCGTGATGACAACTAATTATTATCTTTTAAAAAACAATACATTTATAGATAATAATGCCCTATTTTTTTTATATATATTATATTAATGATACTTTTTATAGTATTCATATATATATATATATATATATTATATATATATATACAAACATGGAATATAATTACTCTGTCTGTCTGTCTGTCTGTCTGTCTGTCTGTCTGTCTGTCTGTCTGTCTGTCTGTCTGGCAGATGGAACAACAACTGATGGTAAATATTTATAAAGTTTGGTTCAGTTAATGTTTTGACCTTTAAAACCTAAATCCACACAGATCAGTTAATTTATTTGTTAATTCATTAATTCATACATTCATTCAATCATTTAATCATTCATTCATTCATTCATTCATTCATTCATTCATTCAATCATTCAATCATTCAATCATTCAATCAATCATTCAATCTTTCAATCATTTAATCAATCATTCAATCTTTCAATCATTCAATCATTCTTTACTTTGTTCATTCATTCTCTTGTTCATTAATTAATTCATACAATTATTAATTTATTCATTCACTCGCTGGTTCATCTGCGGTTTCAGATCGAACTGCAGCACTGCTAGAACACCTCAATGGTAACACACAGTAACACACACAGTAACAGACACCAACACACACAGTAAAACACACGGTAACACACATTAGCACACACAGTGTTGTGGTGTTTACTTTTGTCTTTGTTTTGCATTTTGTAGCGACTCCAGCTGAACTTGTGACTGCAAAGCCAGGTAACACAACAAACACAGAAATAACACAATAAAGACAGAAAATATACTCAGTAAACAACATATAGACAATACTCAATACACATTGTAAGTACATACTGTAAACATGCACACTGTAAACATGCACACTGTAAACACACACACACACACACACACAGACTGCAATCACACTGTAAACACACTGTAAACATGCTGTAAACATACACTGTGTAAACAAAAACACTGTAATCACACACTGTAAATACATATTGTAAACAAAAATGCTGTAAACACACACTGTAAACACACACACACTGTAAAAACTAACTGTAAACACACACTGTAAACACACACACACTGTAAAAACTAACTGTAAACACACACACATTGTAAACACATACTGTAAACATACTGTAATCACACACACACACTGTAAACACACACATACACAAACTGTAAACACACTGTAAACACACACATACACACTGTAAACACAAACTATAAACACAAACTGTAAACACACACTTTGTAAACACACACACACTGTAAACACACACATACACACTGTAAACACAAACTGTAAACACACTCTGTAAACACATATTGTAAACAAAAATACTGAAAACACACACTGTAATCACACACACACTGTAAACACACACATTGTAAACACACACACATACGCACACACACTGTAAACACAAACTATAAACACAAACTGTAAACACACACTTTGTAAACACACACACACACTGTAAACACAAACTATAAACATACACACACACACACACACTGTTAACTTGCTTGACACACACATCACTATAAAACATGTTTTGTCTCCACAGATCCCGCTGACAGCAACTCTGTTGAACAAACTGAAGGTAAGGTGTTCATGTGTGTTTACTAGTCTGCTCACCTGTCTGTCTGCTCACCTGTCTGTCTGTTCACCTGTTGCAGCCCCCCCAGAATCAGATGAGGTTATTGCATCAGGTAAGTTTGTGTGAAAAAGCTCATGTGGTTTCAATTCAGGTCACATGAGATGCAAATGAACCACTGCTGTAAACCTGTCTGTCTGTTCACCTGTTTATTATCTCCACAGATACTTCTAACAGCACAGATTCTAAAGAACAGGCTCAAGGTAACCTGTCTGTCTGCAAACCTGTCTGTCTGACTGTATACCTATCTCTCTGTAAACCTGGCCTTTTGTCTGTCTGTTAACAAGTCTGTCTCCCTGAAAACTGTGTTTACCTGTTTATTATCTATACAGAAGCTGAAAGTGCAGACTCTGGTGAAGTGACTCAAGGTAACCTGTCTGTCTGTCTGTCTGTCTGTCTGTCTGTCTGTCTGCCTGCCTGCCTGTCTTTCTGTAAACCTGTCTGCCTGTCCACTTCTTTATTGTTTCCACAGAAACTGACAGTACTGATTCTGAAGAACAGACTCAAGGTAACCTGCCTGTCTGTCTTAAATCTGTCTTTTTTTCTGTAAACCTGTCTCTCTGCCTGTAAACCCGTCTGCCTGTTCACCTGTTTATTGTCTCCACAGAAACTGACAGTACTGATTCTGAAGAACAGACTCAAGGTAACCTGCCTGTCTGTCTTAAATCTGTCTTTCTTTCTGTAAACCTGTCTCTCTACCTGTAAACGTGTCTCTCTCTCTCTCTCTGTAAACCTGTCTGCCTGTTCATCTGTTTATTGTCTCCACAGAAACTGACAGTACTGATTCTGAAGAACAGACTCAAGGTAACCTGCCTGTCTGTCTTAAATCTGTCTTTCTTTCTGTAAACCTGTCTCTCTGCCTGTAAACGTGTCTGTGTCTCTGTCTGTAAAGCTGCTTCTCTCTCTGAAAACCTGTCTGTCTATAAACCTGTATGTTGCTCTGTCTGTAAACCTGTCTGTCTGCTTGTCTGTAAAATTGTCTGTAAACCTGTCTGTAAACCTTTCTGCCTTTCTATTTGTAAATGTGTCTGTCTGTCTGTCTGTCTGTCTGTCTGTCTGTTCTGGCGCTCTGCCTGTCTTTAAAACTGTCTATGTATTTTTCTCTCTGTCAGAGATTAGTTTTAATAAATCAGTCAACACATTGTGAATTCACTTTCCATCATTCTTCTTTCTGCTTTGTCTCTTTTATGACATAATGTGACTTTTTGTTGACACACGATGTCACAGTATGACATCATAATTTATATGACAAACATTTACTTAATTTGTTTCATGTTAATTAAAATCTATTAGATTCAACTGAGACCTCAGAAGAACCTATAGGATCTGACGAACTTAAAGAACAAGGTCAGTGTTTGATTTTATTTTAACCTGGACTCAAATCAACGAAACAAAGACGTATAAAATGTTTTAATTTATTTTAGTACACAGTAACATCATTAGTACACAGTGACATAATTAGATTCAACACTGCATCATCAGTACACAGTGACATTAACAGTACATAGTGGCATCATCAGATGAACTGGTTCAGTTTGGTTCAGTCTTTTGGTTATCCATCAAAGTTTGAATATTAATGTTCTACTGTAGCATTGTTTAACTGATGATGTGAGATTTGTTTAATCCTCAGATACTGAGGTCATTGAGGATAACAACGACAGCAATCTAGACAACAATGACTACGAAGCTGAAACAGAGTCTGAGGGAGAGCCCGAGACAGAGCCCGAGACAGAGGCCGAGGACAAGTCCGAGGACGAGTCCAAGGACAAGTCCGAGGACGAGTCCAAGGACAAGTCCGAGGACGAGTCCAAGGACGAGTCGGAGGACGAGTCCAAGGACCAGTCTGAGGACGAGTCTATGAATGACGCTGGGGTTCAAGCAGACAGTGAAGTGGAGGAGGGGGAGGACCTACTTAGTGAGGAGCCAGAGGACCAGTCAGAGGAGCTAGAAGGAGCTGAGGTGACCCCTGAGGAGGAAAGTAATGGAGATGACAGCATCAGTGAGGAAACCACAGAACCAACAAGTGATGATGACAGCGAGATGAATCTAACTGACAGTGATGGTGAACCAAAGTCCGACAACGATAACACCAATGATGAGAAAGAGATCCAAGATGCCGATCAATCTGAATCTACTGAAGGTAAACTGAGATTGACGGATACCAGCACACCTTTTTTAAATAATTAATTCACTTCAATGTGAAGACCTGGATCCAGACTTCAAAATTAAGATATTAGAATTGAAAGGTCATATTTAAGAAATCAAAGCATCAAATGGGGACTGGCCACACCACTGTGGGCGGAGCATCTGGTTGTTTATGTTAATGACTTTTCATGCTGTTTCTTGTTGCAGGAACACCTGCTGACCAACCCGAGCAACCACAGGAACCGGAGGACCAGACCGACGACCAGACCAACCAGTCCGCCACCACAAAGGGTAAATATGTAATTGTAATCATACTGTGACATCACATGGCCTCAGAGCAAATCATGGTATACAGTGGTCCCTCGTTTATCGTGGGGGATACGTTCTAAAAACCAGTAACCAGTAACCAGTAACTCACACGTATTTTACAGTTCCTCTGACGGTGCCGAACACAATGCGCGTTCATACTGTACAGTACGCTGTAAAAAAAAGCATGCAAAATTACAAAAAAAAAATCCGCGAAACAGCGAGGCCGCGAAAGGTGAACCGTGTTATAGTGAGGGACAACTGTACATCCAGTCACAACTTTAAATACACTTGAGCCGTGTTGCAAACTGCAAAGTGTTCATTATTTTTCTGTTAAATTTTTATTCTTTTTAAATCTCTTTCAGCCATGAATTAGATGCTTGGCCTCTGAACTGTGGAAGCTCAGCGCCTGCAGGTATTGTATCAATTTATGGGTTCTATTGGTTGATGGGTTCAGTTTATCAATGGATTCTGTTGGTTGATGGGTTTTGTTGGTCGATGCGTTCTGTTTATCAATGGGTTCTGTTGATCAATGGGTTCTGTTGACCGATGGCTTCTATTTATCAATGGGTTCTGTTGGTCCACGGCTTCTGTTTATCGATGGGTTCTGTTGATTGATGGGTTCTGTTGGTCAACAGGTTCTGTTGGTCGATGGGTTCTGTTGGTCCACGGCTTCTGTTTATCGATGGGTTCTGTTGATTGATGGGTTCTGTTGGTCAACAGATTCTGTTGGTCGATGGGTTCTGTTGACCGATGGGTTGTATTGATCGATGGGTCCTGTTTATCCAGGGTTCTGTTTATCAATCGGTTCTGTTGGTTGATGGGTTCTGTTGGTCGATGGGTTCTGTTGGTCAATTGGTTCTGTTGGTTGATGGGTTCTGTTTATCAATAGGTTCTGTTGGTTAATGGGTTATGTTGATCGATGGGTTCTGGTTGGCCAATAAGTTCTGTTTATCAATGAGTTGTGTTGATGTACAGGTTCTATTGATGGACAGGTTCTGTTGGACAATGGTTTTGTTTATTGATATGTTCTGTTGGTCAATGGTTTCTGTTGGTTGATGGGTTCTGTTGGTCAATGGGTTCTGTTTATCGATGGGTTCTGTTGGCTGATGGGTTCTGCTGATGTTCATAGTGATGGTACTGATGTGAACTTTTTTGTGTTTCTCTCCATCAGAGCCAACCCCACAGTGGAATACAGTTGCCATGACAACAGCAGCAAGCTAACTTTCCACTAAACTTCAGCGTTCAGCTTCCTGTTTCCTGTCTCCTCAGCTCATTCCTGATTGGTTGTCCCCACGGTGCTTTAGTTTTCCACCACTGGACTATCTGTGTGTCTATCTGTCCCACTCTCTTCCTGCCTGTCTATCTGCCTTCAGTCTGTTTCAGAAACTGGTCTGAGGTCTGCTCTGTGTTCATACACTGATTATTGATCTGTGATCATAAAATGATTATTGATCTGTGTTCATACACTGATTATTGATCTGTGATCATACAGTCATCGTTTACTGTCCACAGAGGAACTGCTAATAAAGTTTGAACTGTCAAAAACTTCAACGAAGTTAAGAGTATTGATTTGCACTGATTATTGTTCTGTGTTCATTCAATTCAGTTTCAAAATGTTTCCGTATCGAGCAGGTCTAGACTGAATTCTATTCTATTATTAAAACTTCCTTTAAGAGGCAGAAACCTCGAAGAGAACCTTGGCCTCTGAACTGTTGAAGTTCAGCATCTGCAGGTATCGTCCTGATTCACGGTCTGTTCATCATTCAAAGATTTATTGATGGGTTCTGTTTATTGATGGGTTCTGATGGGTTCTTGGTGGACCCACATCTACAGAGTCTGGGTCTCAGTTTAGAACATGTTACACACATAACTAAACCTACAAATAAATTGGTTTATTTTGTGTTACAGAACACTTGAAATTTATGATTGACTTGGCCCCAGAGTGAGAAAGTGTTGAAAACACACCACCACACTATACCAGTGGAACTATCACACTATATATCCCATGTATCACCTGTAATTGCATGATTGTATACTACCTGATATTTGTGAGGAAGCTGAAATTATCTATATTTTAATATTGAGTTACAGCTATATAAACATAAATATCGAAATTACACTGCAGAAGCAACTAGTGTAAGACAACACAAATAGAGGAAGCCTATAGCCTTAATGAAACAGCTGTCAGTCAACAATGTAGAGCAGTTTCTGCACTGTGCCCTGACCATTGCTGGTGAGCAGGGCTATGACCAACATGTCACTTCTCTTTCCCGTAACCCTCCAGCATACTGGTTGGACCTGATTCCTGACTGTTTCAGTCAGCTGCTGCCTGTCCACATTCTATTCAAGTGTCTATTTTTAAGTGTTGTTTTACCTGTTGTCTCACCTGTGTTTCACCTCAGTTCAATTCAGATCTATATTTGCCCACAAGGAGAAATTATTTTGTAGTAAAACGTCAAAGTAAAAAATAAAAATTCTATAAAAGGAGCAACAAAAAAACAACTTGTTTCACTTCTATTTTATTTGTTGTTTTACTTGTATTTTACTCATTATTTACTTTTATTTTACCTGTTGCTTTACTTACATTTTACCCATTGCTTCACTTCTATTTTACCAGTTATTTTACTTGATATTTTTATATATATTTTTAGATATTTTTTGAGCTTTTCGAGTTTTATTTTTGACATACAGCTGAAGAGTGACAGGAATTGTGGGGAGAGAGATGGGGAATGACATGCAGCAAAGGGCTGCAGGTCGGATTTAAACCCTGGGCTGCTGCTGAGCCTTCTACCAACTGAGCTAATTGACACCCTTTTTACTTGTATTTTACCTGTTGTTTCACTTCTAATTTACCTGTTGCTTTACTTGTATTTTACCTGTTGCTTTACTTGTATTTTACCTGTTGTTTCACTTGCATTTTACCTGTTGTTTCACTTGCATTTTACTTGTTGCTTTATTTGTATTTTACCTGTTGTTTCACTTGTAATTTACCTGTTGTTTCACTTGTAATTTAACTGTTGTTTCACTTGTAATTTAACTGTTGTTTCACTTGTAATTTACCTGTTGTTTCACTTGTAATTTAACTGTTGTTTCACTTGTAATTTACCTGTTGTTTTACTTCTATTTTACCCATTGTTTTTCTTGTAATTTACCTGTTGTTTTACTTCTATTTTACCCATTGTTTTCCTTGTAATTTACCTGTTGTTTTACTTCTATTTTACCCATTGTTTTCCTTGTAATTTACCTATTGTTTCACTTGTATTTTACCCATTCTTTCACTTGTATTTTACCTATTGCTTTACTTGTGTTTTACCCATTGTTTAACCTGTTGTTTTCATTGTCATTCATTGACATTTTAAGGTGATCAGGTCAGATCACCTGAAGCTGATTACAGGTGAGCTTCACGGGGAGGAGTCAGGTTACCTGGTGCCACAGGCCACTGGTGTGGAAGACTGACTCCTAAGATAGAGCAGATGAAGTTTCTCAGAGACGATGAATGAAAACTGACCCGTAGGTCCTCTGAGGTTAACTGCCACCACCAGACACACACACCTACACACACACAGAATAGAGGGCGATGATGGGGTGGGGGGGTTACTTCCTGCCAGATAAAGGGTGTTTGTTTCAAAAAGACTTCTGATTTTTTTAATAGGGCTCATGACCGTGCCCAACAGCAGGGCACCAATCAATGTGTGTCTATGCATGTGTGTGTCTGTAGGTGTGCGTGTGTGCATGTGTACATGCGTGCGTATGTAAAGTAACACTTTGTTCAGTTCCGTTTCACATGGAAGCAGCTGATAGGTCGATATCTGTGAGAAAGGATTCACCTTTACCTGGAACATACACACCAGAGCACAGGTGACCTGAGAGTGGGGTTAGGATTACTTTTCTAAATGCTTTTTTTTAAATAATGTCAGTCTGATCAGCCTCTAAGTTTATAAATATGTTGTTCCTAATAAGTGAAAAGATTTCTGACATGTTTATGTACTGATTGTACATGATAATCCATCTACAGATTAGATGATGATATTAATAAATATATAGAAATATTTCATGAATTCGTATTTTAGAGTTTTGTGGTTCCACTGTGTTTCTGGACTTTCTGGAGACTCACCAGGTTTGTGTTGCTCCCACAGCTCTTGGTTACAGTAGTAGTGGACATCAGAATCAAAGTTCCAAGTGAGCTGCAGCCATTCAGAACCAAGCTGGACCAAACTATACCTTAAAGTGCCCTTAATTCCTCTTCTGGACCTGATCCCAGACTCAAGCATTGCTCCAGCTCAGTTCTTGTTTCAGGACGTCCTGCTGCAGATGGATGCAGACTCATGTTCTGCCCCAATTCCCACAGGCAGCAGGAAACTCACTTCAAAATAAAAGCACAGAAGGTCAGTGGGTTTTCGAGCATGTGAAAGGATGCCTTCGTTTTCATTTTACAATCTTTTGTACATGAACAGGAAGACTAAAACATTGACAGATACGACTCCAAGTTTGTCTGCATACAGCTCTGCATTGTTTTAATAAAGCTTCCTTTCTATACATCCACTAAGCCTGACCACACAGAGAAACACACAAAGAGTAAAGATGTGGAAGGGTTCACCACTTTGTGAAAGACTGCTCTAGAAAATACAGCAACAATTTAATAATAATGTTTGATAACATAAAATGACAAATAATCTGTGGATTTTATCGTCTACAATTAATAATATCATTCAAAGATTCAGCCAATCAGAAGAAACAAGTAACAAAGCTGAAAACCTGGATGATGATTAAAATAAAATGAATGATGATTAAACATGTTTCACATTTTGTTTCTATTTACATTTTACACATTGGGACAACTTTTATGGAAACGGGGTTGTAGGATAATTGTATATTGATAATAATAATAAATATTAATATTTAGAGTGTTGCACTTATATTTATTTAGGCCTGTATTGATAGTACAGCTGAAGATAGACAGGAAGCAGAGAGGTTAGGGTTAGGGTTAGGGTTAGGGTTAGGGTTAGGGTTAGGTGAAGGTTTGTGTGTATGAAGGTTTGTGTGTATAAAGGTTTGTGTGTATGAAGGTTTGTGTGTATGAAGGTTTGTGTGTATGAAGACCTGTGTGTATGAAGGTTTGTGTGTATGAAGGTTTGTATATGAAGGTTTGTGTGTATGAAGGTTTGTGTGTATGAAGGTTTGTGTGTATGAAGGTTTGTGTATATGAAGGTTTGTGTGTATGAAGGTTTGTGTATATGAAGGTTTGTGTATAAAGGTTTGTGTGTATGAAGGTTTGTGTATATGAAGGTTTGTATATGAAGGTTTGTGTGTATGAAGGTTTGTGTGTATGAAGGTTTGTGTGTATTGCTTTTGGTCGCCTTAAACAAGATTTTATTTGTGGCCCCAAAGATGCAATCAACATATCACGCACACCAGGGTAAGCACAGGTGTTTTCTATGATAAATGGTATATTTTAAATGAACTGTACTTATATATCTCCTTTCTAGTCTTCTGATCAATCAAAGCGCTTTTCTACTACATAACTCATTCATACACTGATGGCATGTTGGCTGCCATGCAAGGTGCAAACCATGCACATACATTCATACACTGATGTTTCAACCTTCAAGAGCAATTTGGGGTTCAGTATCTTGCCCAAAGAGACTTCAACATGTAGACTGTAGGAGTGGGGGATTGAACCGACAATCATTTAATTAGTGGACGACCTGCTCTCTAGCTAGTTAATTAACCTAGCTATTAAGATTAATTAAGTTTATTAAACTAGAAAGTCAGCCTAGAAACAGAACACAGGGAAAGACTTCATAGCTGAACTATTTTGTTTGGATTTGTCATATTTTTTTGGCTCGCAGACAGGGATGAAAGTAAGCCGGTACAGTCTGTTGCTGCCCGGTACTGCATACCACTAAAATATTCAGTGGCGGTACGCAGTACCAGGAAGATGGGAGAGCGGTTATCTGCTATAAATTCCTCATTCAGAACCAGTCATGGCCGCACTCTGGGTCTGAAAATTATCCGCTAGCAATATGCAGTCTTGAAAACTATTTTGTCTGTTTAAAAATCCCTTTAACTCATTCAGACTTGCTCCTGAACTGTCCATGCTGTTTCAGTCCATGCTGGACGGAGCCTTGGCCGGGCATCTCCCTCTCTCCACCTCCCCTCAGAGAGAGCCCGGTGGTCTCCTCTGCGCTCAGCCTTCCAAACGTGTACCACACGCTTAATGTTTTTATGTTCCTGCAAAATGTCCCAGTTAAAATCAGGAGTAAGCAGTTGTGTTTCATGTTATTTTGTTCAATTTTAACGATACAGAACAAATCAAATCAAATCAAATCAATTTTATTTGTATAGCCCAAAGTCACAAAGTACATTTGCCTCAGAGGGCTTTACAATCTGTACAGGGAGTGACACCCTCTGTCCTTAGACCCTCGGTTCGAGTGAGGAAAAATTTGCCCACAAAAACCCTTTTAACAGGGAAAAAATGTGGAAGAAACCTCAGGAAGAGCCACAGAGGAGGGATCCCTCTCCCAGGACGGACAGACGTGCAATGGATGTCACGTGTACAGGACAAATCAACACAAACATATTGTACAATGACTGATAAAATGACAATGAATTATAAGCTCGCAAAAGAAACTACTGATGAGCTAACGACCGGAGAGCTCACTCAGCAGTACGTGAGTGCGCATGCGCGTCTACATGTGAAACACAGTGGTTGCTATGGGGATCGGGGTATGATTGGGACCATGCAGCGCCAGAAGTCACATTAATGTTAAGAAGTATTTTATTTATTATTGGTTAGCTTCAGTATAACAACATTATTAAGAAGAATAAATTCAGAGACTTATTATAGTCTAAAAGTCTATTGGTCTTACTTAAAGATGCACTCATTTATTTGTATTCAGTGTTAAAAAATATTATATGGCTCTCATGGAAATACATTTTAAAATATGTGGCTCTCTCAGCCAAAAAGGTTCCTGACCCCTGTCATAAAATTATGTCAAATTATATATTATTTTAGGCTACCGAATATTTACTGAACACAGCATCTCCATAACCATAACTTACTGTAACACCTGAGAGATAACCATAGCAACTCACAGTGCCAGAGGGGAGACAAAGTTGTTATTTCACACATGTAGCACACAACAGGAGATTCTCCAAGTCAGACTTGTTCTCACATGTTGACAAAACTTTACAAACCAAGTCTAAAAATTTGCACAGAGCACAAAACTGTGACAGAAACAGAGGGCGTCCACGTTAGATGACTCTGAGCAGCAGCATGGGAATAAATTAGCCTACAATACAAGACACAGACAGCAGAGAGAAAGACAGGCAGTTCCCCAGTTCATCAGGAGGACAGCGAGAAATATGGATCTGTAGATTAACAATGTCGTACCAGCATGTTAAAAAGGTCCATTGTGTGGGTCTTGCAGTCATTGCATGAAAGTTGGTGGCCTGTACACAGTGAGGAGCTAGCAACATATATCAAAGTGAATGTGTGTTCTACCCTAGCATTTGTGGCCCTAAACAACCACATAGACTGTTTTTGCCAGCCCTGCTGATTGCCTCACCACCTGCTTCTGATTCCCTAATCAACCACTGCAATACAGGCTCCTCCTCCCAGACTCCAGATTGTTCTGTCACAATGGTGGCAATAAACGACTGTTTGTTTGAAACTTTTGAAGCTCTTTTGTAATTTTTGACCAGTGGACTACTCCCGATCTTCCCTGTGCTTCAGGGAAACCCTATCAGTTAGTACTGTCCGTAGTAGACCTTGGAGTAGACCTTGTAGTAGTTTGTAGTACTGTTTATAGTACTACTATAATATATTATACTACTACTGTTTGTAGTATTGTTTGTATCACTGTTTGTAGTAGAGTGTGGAGTAATGTTTATAGCATTGTTTGTATTATTGTTTGTAGTAGAGTGTGGAGTAATGTTTATAGTATTGTTTGTATTATTGTTTGTAGTAGAGTGTGGAGTAATGTTTATAGTATTGTTTGTATTACTGTTTGTAGTAGAGTTTGTACTAGAACCAAGAGGCAACCTCTGCTGCTGTGAAATTAAGCCAATGTGGAAGTGCTAAAAGCTGTAATTCTGTTTACAGCCTGGTACAAAACATTTTCGGTCTCCATAGCTAATAGGCCATGATAACTGTGAGGGGGCTAATTTATTTTTTAACTCACCCGTTCAGGTGATTTTAAGGCTCAAAGTTGTGCATAATTGACGGCATGTTAATTATGGGTACACCAATGATGTATGTCTTTGCCAATATTTAGATTAGACAGGAGGCAGAAGAAGCAGTACATCCAACATGGTGGCTGCCAGTGGAGCATATTTTGAGCTTCAAAACAGCACTTCGGAAACCTACGGGTAACATCACTCAGGCTTTGTCCATTCTTTATACTGTCAGTGACTTGAACTTATAGTACTGTTTGTAGTAGTGTTTGTAGGACTGTTTTAGCACTGTTAGTACTGTTTGTAGTAGACTCTGGAGTACTGTTTGTAGTAGAATTTGTAGTATTTTCAGTAGTAGTATGCATAGGCCCTCCCTCTCAGCATGTGTATAAATATGAGTGATTGAAGGAGGAGCTGCAGTGTTAGTGGTAGAGTTTGTAGTATTTTCAGTAGTAGTATGAGTAGGCCCTCCCCCTCAGTGTGTGTATAAATATGAGTGATTGAAGGAGGAGCTGCAGCTCTTCAGCTTCGTTTCTTTAGCTGAACAGAAAACTCTCCAACAGCAGCATGCTGCCACCGTGAGTAGTACTCTCTATACTGCTAATATTACACTTTAACTACAAAGCTATTTTGTTATACAAAGTTATACTGTTGTTGTTTGACGTGTTTTATGATGTGTTTATATTTAATACATATGTGCTATCAAATTATTAGATGACATGATACTCTTATACAAAGTTCAATTCAATTCAATTTTATTTATATAGCGGAATATCATAACAAAAGTTATCTGATGACACTTTTCATACAGAGCAGGTCTAGACCGTACTCTTTATAATATTATTTTATAAGTTATACTAATAAAAAGTTATAAAACTTATATTGTTATACAAAGTTATACAATTTTGTTGTATGACATGTTCTATGGCATGTTTATATATATATAATACATATGTTCTAAGTTATACAAAGTCATATTATTATACAAAGTTATATAACAGTATACTCTGTTTTCTATAAATATGAATGTATTAATCGATTCATTAATTGAATATTAACCTCAAATTAGTATTACTAGTCACTGACTCAATAGTGACTAATATATACCTATAGAACAGAATAGAATAGAATAGAACGTTGCTTATGTTTCAGCAGTACTGCAGTAGTACTGTAATACAGTTCTTCTCCTGATGTGTACTGATCAGTATTGATTCTTAGAGACTATGATTGGTAGTATTGATCAGTATTGTTTATTGAAAGCTGTATTGATTGGTTGGAACTCAAATATATTGATTACGATGGCTGGTGTAGTGATGAGGATTTATTGATATTGATTAGTAATGGATTTCATTGACAGGTATTGATCAGTATTGGTAAATGTGCTGTGTTCTATCTCACAGGAACCTGTTGATCGTGTCGATAGTCATTTTTCTGACGACAACCATTTCTACGGCCCCTGTGGAGGGTAAAAATACATCACGTGACACACAAACACGCATGTTTCATGAGTGGAGATCACATACAATGTTTGTGTTTCCAGAAAAGGAGCAGGAAGAGGTGGAGGTGGAGGCCACTGAGGAGGTGGAGGGGGAGCTGTCAGAGGAGGAGGAGGGTAGGCGTGGGTATCTTTTATTTTGAAAAGAACTTCCTTACACTTTCATGATGTATAAAAAGCAGAATGTTTCTACTGTTGAACAATCATTGTTTGATTGATCTGAACAGACCCAGGTACAAGCTGCATTAATTGCAAATGTTAAGTTGATTCACTAATTTCCTGTTTTATATGAAACAGATTGAAATAATAAAAATAATGAGTTCATTCATTCATTAAGATAACAACTGTAACCATGACAAGAAAGGTGTCCAGGCCTTAATGTGATCTTTCAGCAAAAGAAACAAACATCATATTTGATCGTATGGATCTCACTACTGTTTAACATTTGATCATGTGGAGGAAAGAAAACATGAGAACATATGTTCTGTATTAATATTTTTATGACACACATTTTCTATGATTCATATGTTCTATGACATATTTATATGACACATATGTTCTATGACATATTTATATTTATCTGACATGTATGTCCTGACATATATGTCGTATGACATATATTAATATTTATATGGCAGGTAAGTTATGGCATATATTTATATTACATATATTATGCTATTATACTATGATATATATGTACATTTATATGAGTGGCATGTTCTATGACATTTATATTTATATGACACATGTTCCATGACATATATTTATGTTACAGCTATATTCTGTGACACATTTATATAACACATATGATCTTGGACATACATTTATATTTATATGACATCTATATAAAAGTAGTCCTGCTGTCTAAAATGCTGAAATCAAATTCAAAATGTTCAACTAACAAATTTATCTGTTTAACATTTCATACGTTGTCTTTAAATATGGAGTTAAACATAGTGTTTCAATGTTTTCACATCACCACATTTTGTTTCTGTTCACATTTTACACAGTGGGACGACTTTTTAAAAACAGGGTTGTATATGACAGATTTATGATGTTGATTGTCTCAATTAAATCATACAATAAAAACAAAGATGAAAAATCGATGATAGGATGAAACGTTTGTGCACACTTTTTTAGATCATTTAAATTATGGTAAAACAAATATTAAATGTGTTTTTAAAAACATCTTTAATCTCCTTTCAGATGATGATGACTCCAAGAGTCAGGATAAGATTGATGAGGGTGAGAGGCGGAAACACGCCATGACCTTTAACCTCTGACATAAAGTTACATAAATCAGTTTAAACAAGATGAAGAAGATGATGATGGATAGATGGCTTTTACTGTGCTGACTCTCTTTGGAACCTGCATGACTTCTTTTTAATAAACTCTACAAACAGTCCTTTGATTCATCCTGAACACCTGATACTCTGTCCTACTCCCTCCAGCAGGACTTGTTGGCGTGCAGCAGACCACCATAGTGGCAGTGGCATCCGGAGGTTCAGGTGAGTCGACCCTGATCAGGTTTTTCCCTCCTGAACAGTTTGTTTGTTCCTGTTTGGTCTCAGGTTTAATCCAGATTAAATGGGTGGCATTCAGACCAGGATTAAATTGATTCTGTCTGATCCGCATCCTGAAGTGTCTCCATCAGTCTGCCTGGTAACATGTGATGCTGCAGGTATCAGGTTACTGCCAGAGCTCAGGGTCAGACCCACCGCTCCACCTTGTGAAAGAGATGTGGACTGCAGGTTAAACTTCAGGTTTTAAACTGGAGAAAAGGATCTGTGCTGAACTGGATGACAGGATAAATTCATCATCTGTAACAGACAAGATGAATTCATCATTAATAACAGATGACTAATTATGAATTCATTTACTTTAATTTGACTTCATAACAAACAAAGTGAGATATGGTTCATGACTTTGATAAGCATTGTGCAGACGAGTGATATGAGGATTAATCACTATTATTTATTGAAATCAATTTTCACTCAGTTCATTCAGGTATGTTTTCTCTGTAGGTGTTTCATCCAACATTCAAGATTTGAGTGGTGAGTCAAAGTCAACACATCTGACATATCTATCAATATATCAATCAACACATCAATCAATATATCAATCATGATGCATATTTTCTCTTTCTAGTCAAATGAATGAATGGCTGAATGTAAAGGCTGATTTGATGTTTCTTTGTTTCAGGTCACAGAGGTGATCCTTCATCAGGTAACCTGAATGTATTGATGATGATCAGGTGTAATGACACTGATCAAGTGAACATGGAAGAGAACACAGAACAGAACATGGAACACAGACCAGAACACAGGACACAGAACAGAACACAGAACAGAACATGGAACAGAACACTGGACACAGAACACAGGATACAAAACAGAACATAGAACAAAACACAGAACACAGAACAGAACACAGGACACAAAACAGAACACAGAACAAAACACAGAACAGGACACAAAACAGATCATAGAACAAAACACAGGACACAGAACACAGGATACAAAACAGAACACAAAACAGAACACAGAACAAAACACGGAACAGAACACAGAACACAGGATACAAAACAGAACACAAAACATAACACAGAACAAAACACGGAACAGAACACAGAACAGAACACAGGACACAAAACAGAACATAGAACAAAACACAGAACACAGAACAGAACACAGGACACAAAACAGAACACAGAACAGAACACAGAACAGGACACAAAACAGATCATAGAACAAAACACAGGACACAGAACACAGGATACAAAACAGAACACAAAACAGAACACAGAACAAAACACGGAACAGAACACAGAACACAGGATACAAAACAGAACACAAAACATAACACAGAACAAAACACGGAACAGAACACAGAACAGAACACAGGACACAAAACAGAACATAGAACAAAACACAGAACACAGAACAGAACACAGGACACAAAACAGAACACAGAACAGAACACAGAACAGAACACAGGACACAAAACAGAACACAGAACAAAACACGGAACAGGACACAAAACAGAACATAGAACACAGAACAGAACATGGAACAGAACACAGGACACAGAACACAGGATACAACACAGAACAGAACATGGAACAGAACACAGGACACAGAACACAGGATACAACACAGAACACAGAACAGAACATGGAACAGAACACGGTACACAGAACACAGGATACAAAACAGAACACAGAACAAAACACGGAACAGAACACAGAACAGAACACAGGACACAAAACAGAACATAGAACAGAACACAGAACAAAACACAGAACAGAACACGGAACAGAACACGGGACACAAAACAGAACACAGAACAAAACACGGAACAGGACACAAAACAGAACATAGAACAGAACACAAAACAAAACACAGAACACAGAACAGAACATGGAACAGAACACAGGACACAGAACACAGGATACAACACAGAACACAGAACAGAACATGGAACAGAACACAGGATACAACACAGAACACAGAACAGAACATGGAACAGAACACAGGACACAGAACACAGGATACAAAACAGAACACAGAACAAAACAGAACACAGAACACAGGACACAAAACAGAACATAGAACAGAACACAGAACAAAACACAGAACACAGAACAGAACACGGGACACAAAACAGAACACAGAACAAAACACGGAACAGGACACAAAACAGAACATAGAACAGAACACAGAACAAAACACAGAACACAGAACACATGACACAAAACAGAACACAGAACAAAACACGGAACAGGACACAAAACAGAACATAGAACAGAACACAGGACACAGAACACAGGATACAAAACAGAACACAAAACAGAACACAGAACAAAACACGGAACAGAACACAGAACAGAACACAGAACACAAAACAGAACATAGAACAAAACACAGAACACAGAACAGAACACAGGACACAAAACAGAACATAGAACAGAACACAGAACAAAACACAGAACACAGAACAGAACACAGAACAGAACACGGAACAGGACACAAAACAGAACATAGAACAGAACACAGGACACAGAACACAGGATACAACACAGAACACAGAACAGAACACGGAACAGAACACAGGACACAGAACATAGGATACAAAACAGAACACAGAACAAAACACGGAACACAGAACAGAACATGAAGCAGAACATGGAGCAGAACACAGAACAGAACACAGAACACAGAACAAAACATAGAACAGGACACAAAACAGAACACAGAACAGAACACAGGACACAGAACAGAACATGAAGCAGAACACAGAACAGAACACAGAACACAAAACAGAACACAGAACAAAACACAGAACATGGAGCAGAACACAGAACAGAACACAGGACAGAATACAGGATAGAACACACAACAGAGAACACAAAACCTTGTGTTGTGTTTTTCAGCAGCTAGAGATCCGAGCAGCTCAGCAGCTTCACAACAAACAGGTACAAATAAATCACTATGTTCCAGTAGATCAATGACTCTCCTTTTTGTTGACACAAAAACAGCAAAGTTCTCCTTTGGTTCTCCTATCACGTTCTGGAGGTTCTGCAAATTCTGCAGGTTCTCCAGGATCTGCAGGTTCTCCAGGTTCTCCAGGATCTCCAGGTTCACCAGAAACAGTCTCTGTCTCTTCTGCTCACACTGAACCTGCAGGTAAACATATTGATTGGAATAAAGTTTATTGATTGAGATAAAGTTTAATGAGTTCAGTTGAAACTTGTTTTCTGTCTTTAAGCAGATGGTCGTCCAGCAGCTTCATTTCACACAGAAACTAATGGTAACATATCTAAAACATGGTAACAGCTGCTCGCTGTGAAGTTATCTAAATTTCAGACATGAAAATCAATACAGGTGTTTATTTACTGTGTGTTTCAGGTAATGGACAGAAGCTGCTGAATGGAGGAGGAGGAGGAGGAGGTGACATTCAGACAGGTGAGCTGCAGGGGGTGGGGCTACAGGAGGAGGTGTCAGGTGACAAAGGCTGAGGACAGAGTGAGATATTTTTTAAGTAAAAAAAAAATCACTGAAATTAATTTTTCTCCCGACCTCAAAGTGGGAACAGGATCTTTCCATCACTCCAAATGCAGATTTCTGGTCTAAAATATGCAGAAATACCTTTACTCACTGCAAAATCCCAAATTTACAACTTATTCAATTCAAGGTTAACCACAGAACACACTACACAAGGGGAGATTACACAAAAAGGGTTTCACTACATCAGATCAATGCACTTATTGCACGCAGCACACCACATACAATTACATGCATGCTGTTTTGCACTTATCACATATACCAGGCTGCCGCATCCCCCTATCCCCTCAGCTCTGCATCTTAGGAGACATATCAGTACAATTACATAATCAATTGTAATTCATTGTCATGTCATTTTATCAGTCATTGTAATTGTACAATATGTTTGTGTTGATTTGTTCTGTACACGTGACATCTATTGCACGTCTGTCCGTCCTGGGAGAGGGATCCCTCCTCTGTGGCTCTTCCTGAGGTTTCTTCCACCTTTTTTCCCTGTTAAAGGTTTTTGTGGGCAAGTTTTTCCTCACTGGAACCGAGGGTCTAAGGACAGAGGGTGTCACTCCCTGTACAGATTGTAAAGCCCTCTGAGGAAAATGGACTTTGTGACTTTGGGCTATACCAATAAAATCTGATCTGATTTGATAATCACATTATAACTACACTGTTCACAGCCCTAGCTGTCACCAAGAAAACAATCCTCCTAAACTGGAAAACAAGAAATAAACTGAGCATCACACACTGGAAGAATTTCTTAATAGATAAAATTTCAATGGAAAAAATGTCAGCATCAATAATCACAGCATACCCCGTTTCAACAAAACTTGGTCCACATCTATTAAAAAATCCACTTCTACAAATGCCTGTCAATTCCACAGAACCTTGCAACACACCTCTTTTTCACTTTTTCTTTTTTTTCTCTCTCTCTTATTTATTCTATTATCATTATTATTGTTACTATTTCTTATTCATTTTTTTCTTTGCTGCTGTTGTTATTAATATCATCATTATCACTGAAATATCCACACATATATACAAGCACTTAGAAATACAGTGTCACAGACACACACACACACACACATGCACACACACACACATGTACAGCATATACACAAAGTTCCCCCATTAGTTAGGCTACCTCCTTGTATATCCATTTGTCTGCCTGTCTGCTGGTCTGTTTGTCAGGGGTGTCCAAGTCAAGTTTTTTTATTGAGGGCTTAGCAGGGTTAGCCTGCTTTTGGTCTGATTTAACAGAGAAAATGTTTGTTCACATATGTACTGTATGTTGAGCCGAACAGGTTCATCATCCTTTTTGCGTGGCGTTTTATCAGAGGAAACGTCGCATTATCCAAACTCTGATATAAGTCAGGGGAGGGAGAGGAGCTGATTTACTCTTCAGAGAATCATCACATTGCAGTTCAATCAGTTCTAACTGCAGACTCTCTTCCACTTCCTCTGCATCAACCTCACCTCCGCTCGCTTTTACCTTGGCACACACCATCGATGCCATTCCTTTGTGCTCGCCCATGATGGCCGAAGCTCCATCCGTTGTTACTCCACAGAGCTTGTCCCATTTAAGTCCCATCTTTTCAACTGCCTCTGACACAGCTTCACAAATATCTCTACCTGTCATTGTGCCTTTTAGGCTCATCATATGAAGCAGCTCCTCCGTACAGCAAAAATTATCATCTACTCCCCACAAAAAAAATTAACAGCTGCGCGGTGTCTGTGGCATCTTGCTCTCATCGCATGCTATCGAATAAAAATCAAAAGCACAAGCTGAAGTTTCAAGTTAGCTGACAAGTCCTCGATTGTCCGCGCCTCTGTATTTCAGGATAAGCTCACGTTGTTGCTGCACTTTTTCCCGGCACATTATTTCTCATTTTTCATTATACTGCTTTATGAAATCAACGTCTGAGAACGGTTTGCCGTGCTGGGCAATACATTTAGCGACCTCATTGGTTGCTATTGTGGCCTTTTTCTGTATTTTGTTAGCACGAAAAAAAAACGTTCTTGCAGGCTAGCTGCCATTTGCTTGAATTTCTGTGTTCGTGATGTGTAGCTCTGATGTTTGGTGTCATAGTGCCGAACATTGTACTCTTTCATCACAGCAAATCAAACAGACACACTTTCTGTTGATTTTCCCACCGTGTTTGAAATCTTCTACACTTGCTACTTTGCATTTCTTCGGTGCTGCCATTTCTGGTGACTCGCGGTAAAGGTTTTTCTTTGCTTAATTTTGTTTAGTGGAGAAGCACCGTTTCCATGGCTTGCTCCATCTAGTGTTGAAACTGAGAAGTGCAACAGAGTTGAGCTCAAGCTTCTTGTGCGGGCCATATTCAATTATATTATCAGAATTTCCTGCGGGCCAATAAAAACTGGACCGCAGGCCGCAGTTGGCCCACAGGCCGTAGTTTAGGCACCCTGGGTTTATATCAATGTTAACAACACCTGGTGTATTACTATGTAAATATTTACTTTCTGCTTGATTATTTACCTTATTTCTTCCTTATGTTGTAAATAAAAATAAAGTTGTCCTCCAAAAGTGGACGGGTGGTGGTGGGCCAAAAAAAAAAAAAAAAAAAAAAAAAAAAAAAAAAAAAAAAAAAAAAAAAAGAAATCACTGAAGTCACATTCAACCACTGTCTGCCTGTTTTGTCTGCCTGTTTACCTGTCTGTGAGTGTAAGATCTAGTAAACAACATGGTTCAAATGAAAGAATTTAAAAATATATTCTAAAATCAAATTACTGTAAAATTTCTAATAACTCACATACACATATTAACATACCACATATCTGCACATGTAGCACATAGCATGTAGCACAGTCATACATCAATGAGACAGAGGTCCAAACAGGAAATATCACAGAGGGAAAGTGGATCAGGAGAACCAGTTTGACACCAAATAAGATCTGGTTCTTAAACCAGTTCAGGATTTAGAACAGATCGGCCTACGTCTGTCATGACGGAGGAACGAGGTGTAAAAAGATTTATTGCATCCTGGACTAACCAATCTCCTCCCCATCCCCTTCCTCCTGCTCCTCCTCCTCCTCTTCCTCCTTCTTCTTTCTCAGAAAACATCCAACCATCCACTCATGACTTCCTGCTCGGCCTGATGGGTAAATTTTCCTGTCTCCTTTAATGTTTACGTCTCTCATGCCTCATGTAGTTTGAAGTAAAAAGTACAGACTGTCATCAGCAGTGTTTTAGGTGTCCCAGGTGTGCCAGGTGTTCCATGTGTTTAAGGTGTTCAAGTGTTCCAGGTATTCCAGGTGAACCAGGTGTTCCAGATGGTTCAGGTGAACCAGGTATTCCAGGTGAATCAGGTGTCTAAGTGTTTCAGTTGTTTCAGGTGTTTTAGGTGTTCCAGGTGTTTCAGGTGTCTAAGTGTTTCAGTTGTTTCAGGTGTTTTAGGTGTTCCAAGTTTTCCAGGTGAACCAGATGTATAAGGGTCCCAGGTGTTACAGGTAGTTTAGGTGTTCCAGGTGTCCCAAGTGAACCAGGTGTTTCAGGTGTTCCAGATGATTCAGGTGAACCAGGTGTTTCAGGCGTCCAAGTGTTCCAGGTGTTCAGTTGTTTCAAGTGTTTCAGGAGTTCCAGGTTGACGGTGAATCTCATGTCTGATGTTTGTCATGTCTCTTGTTTTCAGGTGGAGGTGATCCATTCGGACCAGGTGTTCACATCAACATTCCAGGTCTGTTGTTAGGTCACTAAACATCTGCAAGTTAAAGAGTTCACTTCATGCACACCTGTGTAGATTAGACAGGTATTGGTTCATTTAAAGGATGAGTGACAGCACTGTCCTCCAGTCAGACATCAACTGAAGGATTATGGATTCTCTCATTGGTTGAGAAGGGAGAGAAGGTGATGAAACTTTAAAACAAGAAATTCATTCTTAATTCCCTCTTTTTTTCCCCTGACAGGTCACATGACTCCACCCACCCAGCTGATCTCCACAGGTTTGATTTCTTCTTCTTCTTCTTCTTCTTCTTCTTCTTCTTCTTCTTCTTTGGTGTGTTTGTAAACTCTTTGTCTGCCGAGCAGGTAGAAAGGTACGCATTTCTTTATATCCCATCACTCATGCAAAGTTTTTCAGAAACAGAAATGAGTGACAGGGAGAGAATATATCACTGCCTTCCATTCTTCAATTTCTTCTAAGATACGTACAGGCGCTGTATGTTGCTTAGCAACAGGGTTTGTCATGGACCCACTTCTATTAACATGTAACAGAAAGTGGTTATTACTAGAAACACTTTTGTGTTTTTTGAATTTATTTTATTTTATTGGGTGCAACACAGGAGATGTCAGCCAAAGGACAGCACAAAGGGTACATAAAGATCATATTTTTAAATAAGTAGGAAACTTAAATATTAACACAAGTTGCCCATGAAGAGTATAGTTCATGAATTCAAGACAAAACCAACAGTCTCTCCAGATTTATTCACAGTATTGAGCCAGGACATTGATGAACGACCGGCAGTAACAGCTAGTCACATCTGGAGGTTAAAGATCCTTATGATGTTTCCTCTTGGCTTGTGTTGAGGTGAACAGTGATGGACTGTAACTGTCATTAAATGTTCATAGTCTTTAGACAATTGTAGCTTCTTCTGACTCCACCATTTGCAAAGAAGCAGTACTGTGTGACATCAGTTCAAATTAACCCATTGAGCTGGGTGACCTTTGTTGGCTTGTTACAAAGTGTAGCATGAAGCTAATAAATATGGCACAAAGCAATTTTAACAAAGTGCCTCTTGGATTGATGTCTGTTTATAGAGAGGTGTCAGAATGGAGCAAGGACTTGTTGACATTGACATTGGCATTGCTGGTTTTTGACGAAAACTTTGCAGTCAATTGCCTCAAGTTTAAGAAGGAATGTAGAGGATACTGCAAGGACAGATCAAAGACATTCATAAAACACTTTCATCGACTTAGCTGGACCTGAAGTCTTGGATATATATTCAATTCAAGGATTCAAGGAGTTTTATTGTCATTACAGCACATGTAAACATGGGATGAAACGAAATTGGTTTCCCCTGGTCCCGGAGCAGCCCAATATCAAATATAAAATATAAAATAAAATAAAATTAAAA
>NC_040023.1:11194299-11249291 GCF_000972845.2 Larimichthys crocea
GTATGTATGTATGTATGTATGTATGTATGTATGTATGTACAGTACGTACAGTATGTATGTATGTACAGTATGTATGTATGTACAGTATGTATGTATGTACAGTATGTACAGTACGTACAGTATGTATGTATGTACAGTATGTACAGTATGTATGTATGTACAGTATGTACAGTATGTACAGTATGTATGTATGTACAGTATGTATGTATGAATGTACTCATGTTTGTATTTTAATTATTATTTGTTCCTGTTTGTTTGATGAATGACGTTCATTCACAAAGATCTTTGTGTCTGTTTGACATGTTGTATAGTACCTGTATATCATACCTGTGTTTGAGTCTGTCAGCAGAGTCTGTCGACCATTTCCTGAAAAATGCAAACTGTCTTTGAGTCAGCCAATCAAATTGTTTGAATAATTTCTAATAAAATTAAATAAAACTTTATTTTCAAACCAACCAGAAAACATAATGTAAAACACTGCAGAGCTAACTCTTTATAAATCATTTAACATGAAATACAGATGATATTTTAACTTGAAATATTGTCTGCACGTAAACTACCCTCAGTATATTTGGTTCCCACCGGCACCCTGAACCAAGTGAATCAATAATCAGATCAATCATTAAACATTCTTCTATTTACCAATTATTAGAACAGTCAGCTTCACTCTTACCATTAACATCAGGTGAGTCGGCTCCATCTGCAAAAATAAAATGCATTTAATTTGAAAGGATGGAACATGAACATGAACTTGTTGGATGTTTTCATGAATGAACTCAGTAAATATGAATATTAATAATCAACAATTAACACTACACTACTGCCACTACAGTCATTCTCTGTTAGAGTAAAAGTCTTCTGGATTTTCATTTTTTTCTACACCAACCTCCTTGTGATGAAGAGTGTGAGGAGCTTGAGGCAGAGCTGGACAGCGATTGGTCCGGTACTAAGCTCACAGACGTGCGGTCTGGTCCTGATTGGTCGATGCAATGTCAAGTGATGAGCAGGATCTTCAACAGCAGGATGAGCAGCAACATGGAAACAAAGAACCATTCATGTTGCCCACTGCATTACTGCAACACATTCCTTTAAATCTGTTTATTGAAACTTTGAGTGCCGGGTTTAAACTTATTTCTATGATAGTTGAGTGATGTCCTGTTCAGACATAATGAATAAACACGTTCTTCATTAAAAAAGTTGTTCTTTTGGATCATCACTTTAGATTATTACAGCACTTTATTCCTCTGGACAAGTATTTCAACTTAAACCAAATTATTAATTGATTTTGGTAATGATGATGATGTTATCTCCATCCACAGCGTGACCTGCCCACAGGTGTCACATGCCCTACCATAAGTTCAGGTCTGTGGGTGGAGTCAGTAGGTCGGGAGCCACTGTTGTGGGACCTCACTTATAAAACTCTGTGTAGGTTTCATCTTAAATCATTGTGCACTCACATAACTTAGAATTATGCAAGAAATGCCTGCATCTATAAACCACATGGTGCACACCTGTAGGAAGCATCGTTGATAAATACCTACTGTGGTGAATGTACCCACTACCTACTCCCAGTGTCGTCCCTCATTCATTAGTGGCCAATGCTAATAGCTCATGAAGATGACAATGTTTTAATCAGCCTGTGTTAGTCTATCAAAAAGGGAAAGATGCTGCCACTTGCAAGGTTGACATACATGAGAATTATCTGGTTAAATGAAAGATAAAATAAATAAGAAGTAAAGATGTAGATGCCAGCTACAGAAAGAAGATCTAACCTTCTTTCATGAGTATAAGATTGAGGTGCTCATCAACCAAGAAACTTCCTCCTTTCCTCTTTTCTTACAGACTGTGAAAGCTTTTTTAGAACAAGGCAAGGCAGAACAGATACAATACAATACAATACCATCTCAGTTTGGGCCTTAAGACTCTCATTATGAAGCAGACCCTCCTGCTACTCTTCCCTTGCTGGGCCTGGGTTTGTCATGTGGGGGAGCCATCAGGGGAACAACCTGAGTATCCTGAAGTTGTTGTTGTTCAGCTTCAGACTGATGGCCCATATCCTATCCAGGACTTATCTACAAATCAATGACGCACTGTGATCTCACATGGTAAGAGCTTGCATGCAAAGGTTTATATTTGATCCAGGATTATTCTGTGTGGAGGTGCATGTGGTGAGGTGTCCAGTTTAAGAGTGTTGCTATGGATACCACACAACAACCAATCTCTGATCAGTTTGACAGTCAAATGAAACTACAGCTTTTAGCTGTAATTTTAATAAGATACGTGACTAATATCTAATGAGTTAGTTTCAAGCATCAGTCTTTAACCACGTAAACCGGACAGACACCTGCAAGTTCCACCAGCATGTCACCATACCCGACACGAGGAGAAACACGCTGGACCGTGTTTACACCAACAAAAAAGACACATACAGAGCCGTCCCCCACCCCCACCTGGGCCTCTCCGACCACATCTCCATCAGCTGGCCCCGCCTACCGTCCTCTGCTCAGACGCCACACGCCAACACAGAGGACTATACCGTGTGGCCCAGTGAGGCGGCCCTAACACGGCAGAGCTGTTTCCAGCGCACAGACGGGCAAATCTTCGGGAGGCAGCTGCCTTTGAGGGACAGGAAGCTTCCCAGAAGCTGTGAGACGTTTGAACTCTGGAGACCCCTGTAGCCCCTGCCCCTGCCCCTCATCCCCAACCCCACCTCCACCCCACCCCCCATCCCCCACCTGGACCCCCCACCACAGATGCACAGACAATAATACAAAAATACTTGCACTGTGATTACTTGCACAATGCAGTTGTTTGCACAATCTGGACACTTGCACATCTCACTACCTCACCATGGTGTTATACTGTTGTTGTTTTTCTATTTATTCTATATACTTTTTCTCTATTTAATGCCTTTACTTTTTATATTTTTATATTCTATATATATATATATATTTGCACTGTGCATCTCTGGTGTTGTAGTCTGTGATGCACTTTATGCCCCTCCACATACTCCGTGGATCATTAGATGTAAAATGTCCCTCGATCCTCCGGGCATATGTGGCCTTGGCCCTCTTTACTCCTGCTATCAGCTGTCTCCTAGCCGCTCTGAGTGCCAGTCTGTCACCTGACCTGAACACAGCATCCCTGGCTTTCAGCAGAGACCTGACCTCCGCATTCAGCCAGGGTTTCTGGTTCGGGTAGACTGTTATTGTCCTGGTGGTGGTGACATCCTCTGCACACTTGTTGATGTAGCCGAGGACAGCCGACGTATATTCCTCTAGGTCCACCTGTCCCTCAAAGGCAGCTGCCTCCCTGAAGATTTGCCAGTCTGTGCGCTGGAAACAGTCCTGCAGTGTTAGGGCCGCATCACTGGGCCACACGGTGATAGTCCTCTGTGTTGGCGTGTGGCGTCTGAGCAGAGGACGGTAGGCGGGGACCAGCATGATGGAGATGTGGTCGGAGAGGCCCAGGTGGGGGTGGGGGACGGCTCTGTATGTGTCTTTTTTGTTGGTGTAAACACGGTCCAGCGTGTTATCTCCTCGTGTCGGTATGGTGACATGCTGGTGGAACTTAGGCAGAGTGTCTGTCAGGTTTACGTGGTTAAAAGACTGATGCTTGAACAACTAAATCAGTTAGGAAATATAGTCACGTATCTTTATTAAAATTACAGCTAAAAGCTGTAGTTTCATTTGACTGTCAAACTGATCAGAGATTGGTTGGTGTGTGGTATCCATAGCAACACTCTTAAACTGGACACCTCACCACATGCACCTCCACACAGAATAAATCCTGGATCAAAATATAACAGCTCTTTGCATGCAAGCTCTTACCATGTGAGATCACAGTGCGTCATTGATTTGTAGATAAGTCCTGGATAGGATATGGGCCATCAGTCTGAAGCTGAACAACAACAACTTCAGGATACTCAGGTTGTTCCCCTGATGGCTCCCCCACATGACAAACCCAGGCCCAGCAAGGGAAGAGTAGCACAGGAAGGGTCTGCTTCATAATGAAGAGTCTTAAGGCCCAAACTGAGATGGTATTGTATTGTATTGTATCTGTTCTGCCTTGTCCTGTTCTAAAAAAGCTTTCACAGTCTGTAAGAAAAGAGGAAAGGAGGAAGTTTCTTGGTTGATGAGCACCTCAATCTTATACTCATGAAAGAAGGTTAGATCTTCTTTCTGTAGCTGGCATCTACATCTTTACTTCTTTATTTATTTTATCTTTCATTTAACCAGATAATTCTCATGTATGTCAACCTTGCAAAGTGGCAGCATCTTTCCCTTTTTGATAGACTAACACAGGCTGATTAAAACATTGTCATCTTCATGAGCTATTTAGCATTGGCCACTAATGAATGAGGGACGACACTGGGAGTAGTGGGTACAATTCACCACAGATAGGTATTTATAACAAGATGCCTTCCTACAGGTGTGCACCATGTGGTTTATAGATGCAAGGCATTTCTTGCATAATTCTAAGTTATGTGAGTGCACAATGATTTAAGATGAAACCTACACAGAGTTTTATAAGTGAGGTCCCACAACAGTGGCTCCAGACCTACTGACTCCACCCACAGACCTGAACTTATGGTAGGGCATGTGACACCTGTGGGCAGGTCACGCTGTGGATGGAGTAACATCATCATCATGCTACCAAAATCAATTAATAATTTGGTTTAAGTTGAAATACTTGTCCAGAGGAATTAAAGTGCTGTAATAATCTAAAGTGATGATCCAAAAGAACAACTTTTTAAATGAAGACAGTGTTTATTCATTATGTCTGAACAGGACATCACTCAACTATCATAGAAATAAGTTTAAACCCCGGCACTCAAAGTTTCAATAAACAGATTTAAAGGAATGTGTTGCAGTAATGCAGTGGGCAACATGAAATGGTTCTTTGTTTCCATGTTTGCTGCTCATCCTGCTGTTGAAGATCCTGCTCATCACTCTGACATTAGCATCGACCAATCAGGACCAGACCGCACGTCTGTGAGCTTAGTACCGGACCAATCGCTGTCCAGCTCTGCCTCAAGCTCCTCACACTCTTCATCACAAGGAGGTTGGTGTAGAAAAAAATGAAAATCCAGAAGACTTTTACTCTAACAGAGAATGACTGTAGTGGCAGTAGTGTAGTGTTAATTGTTGATTATTAATATTCATATTTACTGAGTTCATTCATGAAAACATCCAACAAGTTCATGTTCATGTTCCATCCTTTCAAATTAAATGCATTTTATTTTTGCAGATGGAGCCGACTCACCTGATGTTAATGGTAAGAGTGAAGCTGACTGTTCTAATAATTGGTAAATAGAAGAATGTTTAATGATTGATCTGATTATTGATTCACTTGGTTCAGGGTGCCGGTGGGAACCAAATATACTGAGGGTAGTTTACGTGCAGACAATATTTCAAGTTAAAATATCATCTGTATTTCATGTTAAATGATTTATAAAGAGTTAGCTCTGCAGTGTTTTACATTATGTTTTCTGGTTGGTTTGAAAATAAAGTTTTATTTAATTTTATTAGAAATTATTCAAACAATTTGATTGGCTGACTCAAAGACAGTTTGCATTTTTCAGGAAATGGTCGACAGACTCTGCTGACAGACTCAAACACAGGTATGATATACAGGTACTATACAACATGTCAAACAGACACAAAGATCTTTGTGAATGAACGTCATTCATCAAACAAACAGGAACAAATAATAATTAAAATACAAACATGAGTACATTCATACATACATACTGTACATACATACATACTGTACATACTGTACATACTGTACATACATACATACTGTACATACTGTACATACATACATACTGTACGTACTGTACATACTGTACATACATACATACTGTACATACATACATACTGTACATACATACATACTGTACGTACTGTACATACATACATACATACATACATACATACATACATACATACATACATACATACATACTTAAATACATACATACATATATACTGTACATACATACATACATACATACATACATACATACATACATACATACATACATACATACATATATACTGTACATACATGCATACATACTTAAATACATACATACATATATACTGTACATACATGCATACATACTGTAGATACATATATAGAAACATGTATAAATTAGGTACATTATTAGCTATGAACAACTTTAAGGATGATGATATAATCACTTGGCGTGATGATGTCAGCAGGTGGAGCAGAGTCAGGGACCAATTTTCACATTGACCTCACAGGTGAGACATACATCAGTGCATTGATGATTGATCACTGAAAGATCAATACATTGATTATTGATCACTGATAGACCATTATATAGATTACTGATAGATCAATACATTGATTATTGATCACTAAAAGATCAATACATTGATTATTGATCATCAATAGATCATTATATGAATTATTGATCACTGATTGAGATCATTATATTTATTATTGATCACTGATACACCATTATATAGATCATTGATCACCGATAGACAGTTATATAGATTTTTGATCATTGATAGATCATTATATAGATTATTGATCACTAAAAGATCAATACATTGATTATTGATCATTGATAGATCAATATATTGATTAGTGATCACTGACTGATAGAGCTATACATTGATCATTGATCACTGACTTAAATCATTATATTGATTATTGATCACTGATTTATGGATCAATACAGTGATTATTGATTTCCAACTAATAGATCAATACATTGATTATTGATTGATAGCTGATAGATCACTTCATTCTTTATTGATTGCTGATGGAACACTGACTCTCTGTTCTGATTGGTTCCAGCATCAGGTCTTGGACTTGGCCATGATGTCACAGGTACAGCTTGTTGCTACAACCACATTTCAACCCAGTCCCATGTTTGAAATCACTTACTGTCACATGATCATTTCGTGTTACAGAGTCAACCCCTGTCGTCCTTCACACGGAATCTGTAGACAGGTTCACACACACAGGTATACCTGTCTATCTCTTCAACTGTCTGTATAGCTGTCTGATTGTTCCTCTGTCTGACACAAATCTATCTATCTGACACACATGTCTGTCTCACTTCCTGATATTTTCAGCTTCAGGTGGTTACTCCCACACAGACCTGGTTACCATGGCAGCAGACTCCACAGGGGCAGACACAGGTAAGCCCCATTCTCCATTATGGCTGACAGACAGGTGAGAGGTTAAAGGTGAAGCATGTTGTTAAACTGTGTGTGTTTGTAGTTTCAGCAGATCCAACAGGACGTCCACTGGACTCTAGTAAGTTCCATTTATTCCCACAGAAGAAGATGAGTTTATGTGGTGTGTATGACAGATGTTGATGTGTGTGTTTATTTCAGCTAATCCAGCTGTGACAGATCACACACAGGCGGCTGGTAAGTTTTACAAATGTTTAACATAAGCAGACTTTATGCAAAACCAGTCTTCTGTGTTAAAGAACAGTGTATACCTAGCCCGAAACTGTCTCAAAGCCAATCTAAGCCCACTCTAACACTTACAAACCAATCCAAAAACAAACCTCTAAACCTTTAATACAAGTCTACAAACCAATTTACAAACCAATCTTAACAGTTTGGAACCTATCTAGTAATCAGTCTGTAATGTGAGTGAAGCCAGTACAAACCGTATAACACTGAACTAAAATGTAATCAGTTCTGTATCAGGTCTTAGGTACTTACATCTATTACTGTAATCATTTTTATCATTCATTATAATTCATTGCCATTTTATCAGTCATTGTACAATATGTTTGTGTTGATTTGTCCTGTACACGTGACATCCATTGCACGTCTGTCCGTCCTGGGAGAGGGATCCCTCCTCTGTGGCTCTTCCTGAGGTTTCTTCCACATTTTTTTCCCTGTTAAAAGGGTTTTTGTGGGCAAGTTTTTCCTCACTCGAACCGAGGGTCTAAGGACAGAGGGTGTCACTCCCTGTACAGATTGTAAAGCCCTCTGAGGCAAATGTACTTTGTGACTTTGGGCTATACAAATAAAATTGATTTGATTTGATTTGATTTGTGTTGGTGGACCTTGATTTAGATTCAGATGTTCTCATTAACAGTTCTGGTTCTTGTTAAGGATTCACATGGACTAGTTCTTTTTATGGTTTATGACTATTAGTATCTGAGATCAGGTGCTGAAGGCTTGTTATTTCTCTTTTCTTGGTTCTGCTTGTTCTCTGCAGGTTCAGTCACTGAACAGTACAACCCATCTGGTCAGGGTCCTGAAGGTTCGTAACACACTCTGATCCCCTAAAAGTCCTGCTTTATCACTCCAGAAGATATTATTCTCCATAGATTCACTGTCTTAGGCATTGTTTTTACCAAGTTGAATTTGAATGATCATGGTGTGTCTTTTTTCCCTGAAGCCTGTCAGCAAAGCAAATGCCTGACAGCCAAACATCAACAAGGTCAACGACAAGACATAGCAGCCGGCTAATATTACTTACTAGTCCAGCATTGCGTACTTGTAGTGTAGCATCAACATTACAGAAAAGCTGTTAGATGTCACCAAACATCAACAGTCACTCTGGATTTCATCAAACGTCCAAACACAAAAATATTCAATCTGTTGTGAGCCAAAGAAAAGGTGAAAATCTCACACATTTTAGAAACTGAAAAAACAAAGTTTTGCTTGAAATGTGAATTGGTTGACTAGTTGGTTAATTGATTGACTGGTTGACTGATTGTTTGACTGGTTTATTGATTGATTGGTTGGTTGACTGATTGATTGACTGGTTGATTGAATCACTGGTTAATTGATTGATTGACTGGTTGGTTGATTGATTGGTTGACTGGTTGATTGACTGACTGGTTGGTTGATTGAATTTGTTATGTTTCAGGTGCAGAAAATGTGGAACTGGAGGATACCTGCTGACTTCCACATCAAGCCGCGAGTTCGATTCCTGCGCTACCGATTCCAGTGTACCGACCAATCAGCATGGCCCAGGAAATCAGACCCCCCCCACTAGCTACAGGCCCTGCCCACTGAATGTCAGCAGCTCGTTGGTGTTTTTTAAAATATTTAAAGTTTTGTTGATAGACTTTTATTTTGTAGAAAAGACATGAAACTAAATTAGCTTGAATCTCGAAACAATTGGTGATTGTATTCACTTAATGACATTCAACATGAGACATCATTCAACATGTGACATCATCACTGTCAGGATTGTAAAATGTGTTTTGAAACTTCAATAAATGTTTTTTTTTTTTCTATTTTTGAACATCAAATGAAAAATTTGTCTTTTGTCAGTTTTTGAATCTGATGACATCATCATTACATTGGTCATGTGAGTAAGGATATTAAACGATAAAAATATTATTATGACACACACACACTTTGTTCAGCAGATTTTTTATTTTTATTTTTCCAAATTAAAACGTCAAACAAAAGTTAATATGGGCTTTTATACTGAAGGGCAGCTTCCTGTTTGCAGAGCAGGTGGCCGTTACCTGATCTGACTGATCTACGTGTCACTATCTGCTTCCAGGTCGTCTCCATGGTAACAGGGGTCTTCATTGTCTAAACGTTACAGCCGAACACTAAGACAACCGATCAACATGCAGAACACACAGAACACCTGAGTCACATGATCCCGCCCACCTGCACTATGACATCATCGACATGGCCCTCAGACCTCTGACTGGACGGGGTCCAGGAGTGACCCTGAGTTTGAATTAAAGCAGCGAAGAAGAACAAAGAAAAGCTAAAAGAAAAGGCGGAAAATAAAAGGTGGGAATATAGATGTGACCTTTGACCTACTGATTGATCTACAGCTGATCACTGATTTCATGATCATCTATTGCTGCTGTTGAGTCAGCACTCAGACTGTCCTGTTGCAATGGTGACCAATAAATCACATCTGTTGCCCTCTCCCCCTCCCAATGATATCAGAGGTCAGAGTCCAGGTGGGCGTGGCTCAGCAGGGCAGCGGCTGGGTCATCGGTGGGCGAGTCAGTGCTGAAGAAAGGCTCCGCCTCCAGCTCCAGCAGGGAGGGCAGGTCAGCCCCGCCCTCAGACATCAGGACAGGTGTGGCTGTGTAGTGCACCAGCTGCTTCCCTGGACCAATCAGAGAGAGAGTCAGAGACAGAGAGTCACCATGACAACAGGCAGACAGGGATCAGGTCCTCACAAGTATAGAAGAGTGTTACCGGTGTGGTTTGTATTGCTGCTTTCATCACTTCCTTTAGGAACTTCTTCAGACAGCAGCTGACAGGAAACAATGACATCATCAGGGCTCTTATTGTAAAAAGGTTCAGGAAAGGAGGTGCAGATAAAAAAATAAGTCTGTTGTTGACTCACAGTGTCCAAACTATCGAGGTCGAAGTCTCCAGAGGGACAGGAAGCACTAAAAAACTAAACACACAACACATGACACACAGAAGTACAACATTGTTATTAGGAATCACTTTATTTTCATTGTTATGCTGACGACACCCATTTATATTTATCAATCAAGCCTGATGAAACCAATCAGTCAACTAAACTCCAAGGATGCCTTAAGGATATAAAAAGTTGGATGACCTACAATTTTCTGATGTTAGATTCAGACAAACTGAAGTTCTTGTAATTGGACCCAAACACCTCAGAAACTCTCTTTCTAGAGACTTAGTTACTTTAGATGGGATCACCCTGGCCTCCAGCTCCACTGTAAAAGAATCTTGGCGTTGTTTTTGATCAGGATTTGTCCTTTAACGTCACATAAAACAAATTTCGAGGACTGCATTCTTCCACTTACGTAACATCACCAAAATCAGACGCATCGAGTCTCAAGCGGATGCAGAAAAACTAGTCCACACATTTGTTACTTCAAGGCTCGACTATTGTAACTGTGTGTTATCAGGCTGCTCCAATAAGTCTCTGAGGACTTTGCAGTTAATTCAGAATGCTGCTGCACGTGTTCTGACAGGAACCAAGATCAGAGATCACATCTCTGCCATTCTGGCTTCCTTGCATTGGCTGCCTATTAAATCTAGAATAGAATTTAAATTCTTCTCCTTACTTACAAAGCTCTTCATGGTCAGGCACCATCTTATCTAAAAAAGCCCTTACTAAAAAAAGTACCTTACTACCCCTCTAGAAAACTGCACTCTCAGAATGCTGGGTTCCTTGTGGTCCTTCAGGGTTCCTAGTGGTTCCTATAGTCTCCAAAAGTAGACTGGGAGCCAAAGCTCTTTATTTATCATGTATCACACGTGTGTATATGTTAATACAACATGTATGACACACGTTAACACTGCAACAGTCTCAGACTGACCTCCATGAATGGAGAGGTGTCAAAGGTGAAGGTCTGTGCGTTCAGGACGCTCTGCAGGTTTTCTAAGCTGTTGTCGATACTGTCCACATGATCAGCCAGTTCAGACCTGTAACACAGACAACACAGACATGATGTGGCATTATCAGTCTGGTGTTATTCTACATGTTTCTTTTTGTCATTAAATCACATGTTCAGACCCAGAAGCACCTTGAAATATTGTAACTTCCTGTTCTCTGCTCCTACTAGTTCAAAAACACAAATATTTAGTTTTCATGTTTAAAGTTCCATAATTTTTATAAAACAGATGCTCACTATTGTTTTTAAATCAACAACAAACAGGAGGGAATAATGACTTTGTTAGGAGTTTTTAAAAAATATATTTTTGGCTTTTTTGAGCTTTATTTTGATAGAGACAGCTGAAGAGTGACGGGAAGGTGGGGAGAGAGAGAGACAGGGGAATGACATGTGGGAAAGAGCCACAGGTCAGATTCAAACCCTGCAAACCCTGGGCCGCCGCGGTAAGGACTGAGCCTTTGAACATGGGGCGGATGCTCTACCAACTGAGCTAAACGACACCCCTTTGTTAGGAGTTTTGTGTGTATTGAACTTATACTAGCCTCTGATAATCTGAACATGCTGACAAAAAGAAACAGATAGAATAACACCAGACCTGACCTTCACAACAGACTAATATTTGAGATGATAAAGATCATTTAGATTCATTGATTCACTTGTCAGATCGTGTTGATAAGAACCGCCAAACATCAGGTGACAGTCCACCTGCAGAGGGAGGGGGGCGGGGTCTGAGGGAAGCACAGGGGTTTTAATGACAAACCTGACCTTCATGAAAGCTACAATCTGAGAAGAATAAAGACAGGAAACACTGCTGAGTTACTCTGACAGGTATACACGTTTAGTTCCATTCATTCGTACGTCACACAGAGCAAAGAGGATGTAAACATGAGGCACGCAATGCAGGGGCAATAACCAGGAGAGGTCAATGATTCGGGGCAGTTTGAGTAAACACTTGGTGGTCTGGGAAGATGTTAGGGCAGTTTTTAGCAGTTAGGGTAGTTGTGTCACTAGCGTCACTAGCAGGTAGTAATCTACCTAGAGTCACCCTGACTGAATGAAAGACAGCTATAATGACTTACCTGTCAATACAGGCGATGGTCTGACATTTGTGCTGAGGTTTGACGGGGTTGGGGGCAGCATTCGGGGTGGGGACAGAGGCATGTGATTGGCTGGCTGAGGCCGTTGGGAGGGGCCCAGTGGAGGAAGTGCTCATCACAACAACAGGACTGACTACAGAGACCAGAAACAGAAATTTAAGGTGTTTATGTTACCTGTTGTAGGGTTGGTGGTGGACGTGTTTATGTACCTGTTGTAGGGTTGGTGGGGGACGTGTTTATGTACCTGTTGTAGGGTTGGTGGTGGACGTGTTTATGTACCTGTTGTAGGGTTGGTGGTGGACGTGTTTATGTACCTGTTGTAGGGTTGGTGGTGGACGTGTTTATGTACCTGTTGTAGGGTTGGTGGTGGACGTGTTTATGTACCTGTTGTAGGGTTGGTGGTGGACGTGTTTATGTACCTGTTGTAGGGTTGGTGGTGGACGTGTTTATGTACCTGTTGTAGGGTTGGTGGTGGACGTGTTTATGTACCTGTTGTAGGGTTGGTGGTGGACGTGTTTATGTACCTGTTGTAGGGTTGGTGGTGGACGTGTTTATGTACCTGTTGTAGGGTTGGTGGTGGACGTGTTTATGTACCTGTTGTAGGGTTGGTGGTGGACGTGTTTATGTACCTGTTGTAGGGTTGGTGGTGGACGTGTTTATGTACCTGTTGTAGGGTTGGTGGTGGACGTGTTTATGTACCTGTTGTAGGGTTGGTGGTGGACGTGTTTATGTACCTGTTGTAGGGTTGGTGGTGGACGTGTTTATGTACCTGTTGTAGGGTTGGTGGTGGACGTGTTTATGTACCTGTTGTAGGGTTGGTGGTGGACGTGTTTATGTACCTGTTGTAGGGTTGGTGGTGGACGTGTTTATGTACCTGTTGTAGGGTTGGTGGTGGACGTGTTTATGTACCTGTTGTAGGGTTGGTGGTGGACGTGTTTATGTACCTGTTGTAGGGTTGGTGGTGGACGTGTTTATGTACCTGTTGTAGGGTTGGTGGTGGACGTGTTTATGTACCTGTTGTAGGGTTGGTGGTGGACGTGTTTATGTACCTGTTGTAGGGTTGGTGGTGGACGTGTTTATGTACCTGTTGTAGGGTTGGTGGTGGACGTGTTTATGTACCTGTTGTAGGGTTGGTGGTGGACGTGTTTATGTACCTGTTGTAGGGTTGGTGGTGGACGTGTTTATGTACCTGTTGTAGGGTTGGTGGTGGACGTGTTTATGTACCTGTTGTAGGGTTGGTGGTGGACGTGTTTATGTACCTGTTGTAGGGTTGGTGGTGGACGTGTTTATGTACCTGTTGTAGGGTTGGTGGTGGACGTGTTTATGTACCTGTTGTAGGGTTGGTGGTGGACGTGTTTATGTACCTGTTGTAGGGTTGGTGGTGGACGTGTTTATGTACCTGTTGTAGGGTTGGTGGTGGACGTGTTTATGTACCTGTTGTAGGGTTGGTGGTGGACGTGTTTATGTACCTGTTGTAGGGTTGGTGGTGGACGTGTTTATGTACCTGTTGTAGGGTTGGTGGTGGACGTGTTTATGTACCTGTTGTAGGGTTGGTGGTGGACGTGTTTATGTACCTGTTGTAGGGTTGGTGGTGGACGTGTTTATGTACCTGTTGTAGGGTTGGTGGTGGACGTGTTTATGTACCTGTTGTAGGGTTGGTGGTGGACGTGTTTATGTACCTGTTGTAGGGTTGGTGGTGGACGTGTTTATGTACCTGTTGTAGGGTTGGTGGTGGACGTGTTTATGTACCTGTTGTAGGGTTGGTGGTGGACGTGTTTATGTACCTGTTGTAGGGTTGGTGGTGGACGTGTTTATGTACCTGTTGTAGGGTTGGTGGTGGACGTGTTTATGTACCTGTTGTAGGGTTGGTGGTGGACGTGTTTATGTACCTGTTGTAGGGTTGGTGGTGGACGTGTTTATGTACCTGTTGTAGGGTTGGTGGTGGACGTGTTTATGTACCTGTTGTAGGGTTGGTGGTGGACGTGTTTATGTACCTGTTGTAGGGTTGGTGGTGGACGTGTTTATGTACCTGTTGTAGGGTTGGTGGTGGACGTGTTTATGTACCTGTTGTAGGGTTGGTGGTGGACGTGTTTATGTACCTGTTGTAGGGTTGGTGGTGGACGTGTTTATGTACCTGTTGTAGGGTTGGTGGTGGACGTGTTTATGTACCTGTTGTAGGGTTGGTGGTGGACGTGTTTATGTACCTGTTGTAGGATTGGTGGTGGACGTGTTTATGTACCTGTTGTAGGGTTGGTGGTGGAGGTGTTTATGTACCTGTCGTAGGATTGCTGGTGGAGGTGTTCGAGGTCAGCTGCGTCTCGTCCTGTAGGATGGAGTTGATGAAAGTGGTGGGGGAAAGGGGCGTGTCCACAGGTAAAGCCCCACCCTCCAGAACAGGACACACCTCCACATCAGGACTGGATGGCTCTTCTTTGACACTGACTGATTGGCTCTCTCTGCAGGTGAAACAAGAACCCACAATTTAAGAATGCATGATAGAAGAACCCATGACAAGAACCCACGACACCACAAGAACCCATAACCCATGTTGGAAGAATCCACAACACAAGAACCCACAACACAAGAACCCATAATCCATGATGGAATAACCCAAAACACAAGAACCCATAACCCATGGTGGAACAACGCACAACACAAGAACCCATAACCCATGGTTGAAGGACCGACGACACAAGAACCCATGACCAATGACACAACATACGCTGATAGTATTTTTTGCATTTGTAATATTTAAATATTCAGTCAGTGCTGCAGATGCACCGTTTGGTTTCCAGTAAGAGCTGCAGGTACTTTATAAACCAGGAACTGAGGGTGGACATTGGTCATGATAGCAGTCGCAAAACCAGATTTCGCTTTAGAAATAGTGACTGTAGAAGAAATTATTTCATTGGTTCTCACCCTGCGTCCGTCCAATCACTGACCACATCCTCAACTATAGGCGTGACCACCTCTGTGATGTCAGAGATAATTGGTCCAGAAGTCACCGGGGAGTCAGCTGAGAACAGACTGGCTGCAGCCTGAAAACACAGTAATAATGCAGTCATAACGGCCAATCAGCTCACAGCAAATCAAAACAATCAGGACTGTCAGAGATGACATTTGTGACATCATCAAAATACAGTGTGATGTCAATGAACAGTAATCAGTGATGGTTACCTGCGTGTGCTCCAATGAGAATGGCCGGCTGTATTTAGGCATGGAGTGGGCGGAACTAGAGTCATTCAGCATCAGAGGACTGCAGGCAGAAAACAGATTACACACTAAATAGATTACATGCTAAATATATACACAGATTACATGCTAAATATACATACGTTACAGGGTATATACAGTTACCTGGTAAATATACACTTACCTGGTAAATATACAGTTACCTGGTAAATATACAGTTACCTGGTAAATATACACGTTACCTGGTAAATATACACGTTACAGGGTAAAAATGTGCACATACACAGTAACACATGTATGAACAATATATTAAGCAGTATTTCATCTAGTATGTGCAGTAAACTTACAGCTTCCTCTTGACTCCCAGGATCCTGTTGGACTGGACGAGAGACACGAGGAACTGGATCAACTGCAGAGACACAGATTACTGTTGTTAGCTAAAGGCTAAGAGGACATGCTAACATGCTGATATAGATACTGTTGTCATTCTTAGCATTGTTAGCACTGTGTCACTTTAGATTAACTGATTTATTGATTTATTAAATCAGTGTATCGATGTATCAGTGTATCGATGTATTGATGTATCAGTGTATTGATTTATTAGTAAAGGTGTGTATTGATTACCTTGTTGACAACTTTCTGTTGCTGAGCATGTTTCTGCCTCAGACTGGCGACTTCTCTCCACAGAGCCTCGTTCTCACTGAAACAGAAACAGGATCAAGTTTATTTCATGACCTGCTGGTTCTGGCTCTGTTCTAGGGTCAGGGGTTCTTACTGTCTCATGGTGATGATCCTGGAGTCAATGGTTTCCTGTTTTCCCTTCATCAGCTGTACGTCACTCAGAATCTTGTTCACTTCATCTGCAGACATCTTCACTTCCTCCTGACGCACAGACGACACCTGAACCAATCACAGCACAAAAAGACAATGTTACCATGGAGACCAAGACAGATTGACAGATGTACAAGTCAGGTGTACTGCAGGTTTACAGCTGTATACATATACAGGTGTGTACAGATATATACAGATGTGTACAAGTACACTACCAGTCAAAAGTTTGGACACACCTTCTCATTTAATGTTTTTTCTTTATTTTCATGACTATTTACATTGCAGATTCTCACTGAAGACATCAAAGCTATGAACGAACAAATATGGAATTATGTAGTAAACAAAAAAGTGTGAAATTACTCAAAACATGTTTTATATTTTAGATTACTCGAAATAGCCACCCTTTGCTTTGATTACTGCTTGGCACACTCTTGGCATTCTCGCGATGAGCTTCATGGTTAACCCTAATTTCACACTTTTTTGTTCACTTCATAATTCCATGTGTTCATTCATAGCTTTGATGTCTACAGTGAGAATCTGCAAGGTCATGAAAATAAAGAAAAAACAATAAATGAGAAGGTGTGTCCAAACTTTTGACTGGTAGTGTATATACAGGTATGTATAGCTGTATACAGTATATACACAGGTGTGAACAGGTATACACTATACAGGTACACACACACACACACACACACACACACACACAGGTGTGTATAACTGTATACAGTATATACAGGTGTGTACAGGTATATACATGTTTGTACCGGTATACACAGGTGTATACAGGTATATACACAGGTGTGTACAGGTATACTCAGGTGTGTACAGGTATACTCAGGTGTGTACATGTATACTCAGGTGTGTACATGTATACCCAGGTGTGTACAGGTATACACAGGTGTGTACAGGTCCAGAATATAAACAGGTGTTACACAGGTGTTCTCTTGTACATACGTTGGTGACTTTGCGTTTGATGTTCTCTAGCAGATGTTCTTGTCCTCTGATGAAGAACGGATGTTGAAACTCTGTATCATCTCTCTCAGGTTTCACCAAACCTCCCTGCTCAATGTGGACCACCTTACGGAAACCATCTGAGTACAGAGGAAGACCATCAGTCAGGATCACCTCAGAGTTAAACACAATCAGGGAACACATTCACATGTACATGTATGTATGTACTGTATGTGATGTCAGTGAAGTGACCTGATCTGGACTCAGGCGTGTGCTTATACTCACACATGTTGAGCTGTCTGATGAAACTGGCCATGTTGTTGTGTTTGAAGAACTTTGGTAGAACCTCTTTAGAGAACCGACCCTGATCGAACACGTGGAAGCTGGTTCCACTCTGACCCGAAACACAGAACACAGAACATCAGTCCTCCTGTTCACACAGTGTAACACTCTGACAGAAGACCTGTCTGTCTGTCTGCCTGATGACCTGTCTGTCTAAAGACCTGTCTGTCTGTCTGCCTGATGACCTGTCTGTCTATCTGTCTGATGACCTGTCTGTCTATCTGTCTGATGACCTGTCTGTCTATCTGTCTGATGACCTGTCTGTCTAAAGACCTGTCTGTCTATCTGCCTGATGACCTGTCTGCCTGATGACCTGTCTGTCTATCTGTCTGATGACCTGTCTGTCTAAAGACCTGTCTGTCCATCTGTCTGATGACATGTCTGTCTGCCTGATGATCTGTCTATCTGCCTGATGACCTGTCTATCTGCCTAATGACCTGTCTGCCTGATGACCTGTCTATCTGCCTGATGACCTGTCTGTCTGATGACCTGTCTATCTGCCTGATGACCTGTCTGTCTGATGATGACCTGTCTGTCTGATGATGACCTGTCTGTCTGCGTGATGACCTGTCTGTCTATCTGTCTGATGACCTGTCTGTCTATCTGTCTGATGACCTGTCTGTCTAAAGACCTGTCTGTCCATCTGTCTGATGACATGTCTGTCTGCCTGATGATCTGTCTATCTGCCTGATGACCTGTCTATCTGCCTAATGACCTGTCTGCCTGATGACCTGTCTATCTGCCTGATGACCTGTCTGTCTGTCTGATGACCTGTCTATCTGCCTGATGACCTGTCTGTCTGATGATGACCTGTCTATCTGCCTGATGACCTGTCTGTCTGCGTGATGACCTGTCTGTCTATCTGTCTGATGACCTGTCTGTCTATCTGTCTGATGACCAGTCTGTCTATCTGTCTGATGACCTGTCTGTCTATCTGTCTGATGACCTGTCTATCTGTCTGATGACCTGTCTATCTGTCTGTCTGGTGACCTGTCTGTCTGATGACCTGTCTATCTGTCTGTCTGGTGACCTATCTGTCTGATGACCTGTCTATCTGTCTGTCTGGTGACCTGTCTGTCTGGTGACCTGTCTGTCTGATGACCTGTCTGTCTGTCTTGTTTACGTTCAGCCTGTTGAAGCTAACAGTTAGCAGCTAGCTCTGTGCTAGGCTAAGTCGTGCTAAGCTAACGTGGTACCGGGCTCCAGCAGATGAGCGGGTCCGTGTCCGGGTCCTCCACCAGGGTCCACAGTTTGGTGAGGAAGGCCGGGACGTTCCCGCCGCTCAGCACCGCCCCCGCTCCTCCTCCGGGATACTCCATGAGAGAGACACAAATCAAACACTCCAACGCTAATCTGAGCTAACGATGCTAACAGTTAGCCTGATCCAAACTAACGAACTGCGACACGGAACCGAGCTGCGGACCGGTCCGGCTGTCACTGGGCTCGGTCCGGGACCTGGTTCTGCCTGGTTCGGCTGGTCCGCAGCTGATTTAAAGAACTTTATTTCTTTAAACTTCGCAGCGGAAAATTCAACAAATCCAATAAAACAAACAAACTGCGTAACTGGCCGCCTGTCGCGTCCGGGTGACGTCACGCCGACGTGAACGCTCGGTCGCGGTGACGTGTGACCTTTAACCCTGCAGAGCCCCACGTGCGGCGTGATGGAGAGCAACATGGCGGGCACCGAGCGCGCACGAGAGGCCAAGAAAGCCCGAGAGAAAGGCGCGAGGAAGAGGAGCAAAGAGGAGCGCGAGGAGGAGCAGGAAGAGGAGCGCGAGGAGGAGCGCGAGGAGGAGCGGGAAGAGGTAAGACTGACGGGGAGAGGAGCGCGAGGAGGGTTAGCTGTTAGCATGCTAACAGGCTGCCGAGAGATCCGGTAAATATTCAGAACCGGGAGAGACCCGAACCTAACCCGAACTGTAGAGAAGGTTCGACGGAGTCCAGCTGCTCAGTGCTAAATGCTAATGCAACATGAATACTCACTGTTGTAACAGGCAGCTACAGACTGTCTAAAACCTGGACGTAGTCTCGGAGACGTCCTCGCAGACTGTCTAAAACCTAGACGTAGTCTCGGAGACATCCTCGCAGACTGTCTCCCCTCAGTTGTTGTAACATGTTTTCTAACGTGCTGAATCAGCAGTTTTAATCTTCTGGTCACTTTTCTTCAGATCTTTAACTTCAAGAAGAAATCTTCTGAGCACGACGAGGATGAAGATCTGTCAGACAGCGAGGACAGCATCTTCTCAGGACTGGAGGATTCTGGGAGTGACAGTGAGGATGACGAGGAAGAGGAGCGGCCTGATGATGAAGAACACCTGAAGGTGGAGACTGAGCAGGTAGTTTTACTTGTATGTGTCAGTGTTACAGTTGTGACACACCTGTTCAGCAGTGTGGAAGGTGAGGAGCTGCTGTTGTTCTCAGTGTTCTCCTTCAGAACCTCACCTGTGTGTTCTACCTGCAGGTGGAGGAGAAGAAGAAAAAGAAGGGAGGAGAAGAAGAAAAGAAAGAAGACGAATATGAACACGACTCTTCAGATGAGGAGGTGAGACCCTGTTCTTATGTTCTGTCGGGTCCTTTTGTGTTCTCTTGGGTCCTGTCGGGTTCTCTCAGGTTCTGTCAGGTACTTTTTTACTGTGGTTCCTCTGCAGGACATCAGGAACACGGTGGGGAACATTCCCATGGAGTGGTACAAAGACTTCCCTCACATTGGCTACGACCTGGACGGGAAGAAGATCTACAAACCAATCAGGAACAAGGACGAGCTTGATGACTTCCTGGACAAAATGGAGAATGCAGACTACTGGTGAGCCTGTTAGCATCGTGCTAACTCACCCATTTGTTCAAAGGGGAGATGCTAATGAAGCTAACGGCATTCTGTTTACAGGAGAACGGTCCACGATAAGCAGACAGGAAGTGACATCGTTCTGTCAGATGAGCAGGTAGAGCTGGTGAATCGGCTGCAGAAAGGACAGTTTGGAGACGTCAACTTCAACGAGTACCAGGTACGCTCAGGTGACACAGGTGAACACATGACCTGTTATTCCCCATACTTACTTTCATTATTATTCTTATGCGCTACTCCTCCCACAGTTTTGATTGCACATAAACAAAAAAGGTATCAAAACGACCGGCTCGGCCGGGTGATGCGGGCTATGACTTTTCTAAGAGTTTCGCCAAACGGTTTGCCTAGAAATCACCAAAAACCATGCCAAAAAATGAATGGTTGTGTATTGGTACAATGTTCGAGAGCTAGAGTGGAGAGGGAGAGAAACATTTGTTAAAAAATACATTTGCATTTGTTCCCGAGGCCACAAATGTCACTCAGAAATAATTTATAGCTAGAAACATAGAAACGTTTGTGTCTCACATCGAGACCTTTTCCAGGAAGATGATTGGAAATAGGTTTGGCCAGAAGTCCTTCCTGCTACTTTCAGACGCTTTTCTCTCTCAGTGTCAAATTTCACAGGAGCAGCTGGTTGATTGCTGTGCTCTGATTGGTGGGCTCCACCTGGCCCTTCTCACGATGCATGCACACACACACACTGACAAGACAAAAGTCTTTCAAAATAAGTGTCCCTTCAAAATAAGAGCCCATTAAAAAGGCTGACACAGCTTGTTGTATTAATGCTGAATTTGCTGAGCAGTGTCAATAATAATGTATGGGGGCGACGGGGTTAGAGTCAGCCACACTCTACATTTCTTTAGAATTTTTTTCTAGTTAATGGACTCACCGGGACTCTCACAAACCTGTTTTTAGCATATTTAACAGGATGTTTAACATGATGTTTGGGTGAAGCTCACCTGTCCCCTCACCCTGCCCCCACTCAGCCTCAGGTGGAGTTCTTCAGTAAAGACCTGATGCTCCACCCGGTCACAAACCGACCTGCAGATAAGCGCAGCTTCATCCCGTCACTGATTGAGAAGGAGAAGGTGTCGAAGCTGGTTCACGCCATCAAGATGGGCTGGATCAAACCTCGGCGGCTGGAGGACGACAGCAGGGGGCGCTACTACGACTTGTGGGCCTCCGAGGACTCCTCCGCTCTGGCAAAACACAAGATGCACCTGCCCGCTCCCAAGATCCCTCTGCCGGGTCACCACGAGTCCTACAACCCCCCACCTGAATACCTGTTCACTGACGAGGAGGTACGTCACCTGCTGAGCTCACCTGGTTCCACAATTTAACCAACCTGTCTCCCTTCTCACCTGTCTGTCTACCTGTCTGCAGCGAGCTCTGTGGGAGCAGCAGGATCCGTCAGACAGGAAGTGTCCGTTTATCCCCAGAAAGTTCTCGAGCCTCCGTCAGGTTCCCGCTTTTCCTCGTTTCATCCACGAGAGGTTTGAGCGCTGCCTCGACCTTTACCTGTGTCCACGGCAACGGAAGATGAGGGTGAGACCTGTTTGTCTGCCTGCTTGTCTTCCTGCCTGCCTGTCTGTCTGTGAGTTCAACATGATGACTCACCTGTCTGTCTCTCTCTCTCTCTCTGCAGGTGAATGTGAATCCAGAGGATTTGATTCCTAAACTCCCTAAACCAAAAGACCTGCAGCCGTTTCCAACAACACAGTCTCTGGTACACACAATCTCTCTCTCTCTCTCTTCCCTCTCACTCACTCACTCACTCACTCACTCACTCTCACACACACACCACATAGACACACATTAACGTCGTACCTGTCTGTACAGGTGTATCGAGGTCACAGTGGTCTGGTTCGTTCCATCAGTATTTCTCCTTCAGGACAGTGGCTCGCCTCAGGTAACAAACACTTATTGATCTGTGTACTGTGTGTGTACACACGTGTGTACATTTATGTGTACTGTGTGTACAGGAAGTGATGACGGATCCGTCAGGTTCTGGGAGGTGTGTTCGGCTCGCTGTATGAAGACAGTTCAGGTGGGCGGAGCTGTGAAGAGCATCGCCTGGAACCCAAACCCATCTGTCTGTCTGCTGGCTGTCGCCCTGTAAGGACCCTAATGACCCGTCTGTCTCTTTCTCTCACTCACTGTCTGTCTCTCTCTGTCTCTCTTGCTCTGTCTCACTGCCTGCCTGTCTGTCTCTCTCACACTGCCTGTCGGTTTGTTTCAGGGACTCTGTGCTGCTTATCCTATCTCCCTCTCTGGCAGACAGACAGGTTGTCTCTTCAACAGAGCGACTCCTGTCGGGTCATCAGGAGGCGGAGCCTGAAGAGGGGGCGGGTCCTGTTACCTGGAGTGAGGTGGAGGGGGAGGAGCTTACACAGGGGATCCGGCTCAGACTGCAGCACCCTAAAGTGAGAGCTGACCTGATTGGTCTGTGACACCTAATCAACTCCTGATCAATACCTGAACTGATCTAACCGATTGCTTCTCCCCAGGCCATTCACCAAGTGGTCTGGCACGCCAAAGGAGACTACCTGGCAACCGTGATGCCGGATCACTCAAGCCACCTGCAGGTCTTCATCCACCAGGTGAGCCGAAGGCGGAGCCAGAACCCCTTCAGGAAGAACAAAGGCCTGGTTCAGTGCGTGTCCTTCCACCCCGTCCGGCCCTACTTCTTTGTGGCGACGCAGCGCTCCGTTCGCATCTACAACCTGATCAAACAGGAAATGACCAAAAAACTACAGGCTAACTCCAAGTGGATCTCCAGCATGGCCGTTCACCCCGGAGGTAACCACATTCACCACGACACCACATTCACCGCGACACCAAGACACCACATTCACCGCGACACCACATTCACCACAGCACCACATTCACCATGGCGCCACATTCACCCCATTCACCGCGACACCACACTTACCACAGCACCACATTCACCACATTCTCCATGGCGCCACATTCACCCCATTCACCGCGACACCACATTCACCACAGCACCACATTCACCATGGCGCCACATTCACCCCATTCACCGCGACACCCCATTCACCGCGACACCCCATTCACCGCGACACCACATTCACCGCGACACCACATTCGCCGCGACACCACATTCGCCGCGACACCACATTCACCGCGACACCAAGACACCACATTCACCGCGGCACCACATTCACCACAGACACCACATTCACTGCGGCACCACATTCACCGCGGCACCGGGTTCGCCGCGGCACCAGGTTCACCGCGACACCACATTCACCACATTCACCGTGGCACCACATTCACCGTGGCACCACATTCACCACATTCACCACATTCACCACGGCACCAGGTTCACTGCAGCACCAGGTTCACTGCGGCACCACATTCAACGCGACACCACGGCACCACATTCACCACATTCACCGCGACACTGCAGCAGCGGCTGGCAATTTTATTAAAGACATAATATGATTGGATGATTATCAGGTGACATCACTGTGGTCTCACCTGTCGCTCTGTCTGCAGGTGATCATGTGATCTGTGGAAGTTACGACTGCAGGCTGAGCTGGTTTGACCTCGACCTCTCAACCAAACCTTACAAGATATTACGGTAAGTGATCAACCTGTCAATCAACCAACCTGTCAATGAAGTCTTCAGTATTGATGATTGATGATGTCACTTCCTGTCTGCAGACACCATAAGAAGGCGGTGAGGGGCGTGGCCTATCACAGACTATACCCGCTGTTTGCCTCCGCCTCTGATGATGGATCAGTCATCGTCTGTCACGGGACCGTATACAAGTACTACGCACACTACTACACATTATTACACACAGTATTACTCAAAGTATTGCAGTAGTCGCGTACACAGTAGTGACTTCTCTCCCCTCCCCCCCCAGTGACCTGTTGCAGAACCCGTTGATTGTTCCTGTGAAGGTTCTCAGAGGTCATGTGATCACTCATGACCTCGGTGTGCTTGATGTGACCTTTCACCCCACACAGCCGTGGATCTTCTCCTCGGGAGCCGACGCCACCATTCGCCTCTTCACTTAGCAACCTGCCCGGCAACCTACCAACGTCCTGCAAACATCCTGCCAACGGTCTGTGGCTGGTTGCTAGGATACCACAGACAGTGAACATAAACTTTGTAACATGATGACCTTTGACCTTTGTGTTTTATTAAACTTTAGACTTCGTGACTCTGTGTGTGTTGTTTCAGTGACTCTGGTTAAAACAAGGTTTTCAGGGCGGTGGTTAGCTTGGTTGGTACAGCGTCCACCCCGTGTACGAAGGCTCGGTGTTCGAATCCGACCTGTGGCCCTGCACGTCATTCCCCGTCTCTCTCTCCACTCCTTCCTGTCACTCTAACAAACTTTCTTTACAAAACAAAACAAAATAAAGGTTTTCTTTGATTCCTGGCTCTGTGTTGGTGCTGAGTGTTGGAGTCAGGATACTCCAGCTGGGAGGTGTTGGGTGGAGGATATGAGTTTAGAGGAATGTAGAACTCAGACGTTAGCGACAGGAAGTCTGAGAGGAGAAGGCCTCCCAGCATGTGGAGGATGTCTGGGTCTGCAGTACGACACAGATGAAGCAGGTTTGTTTACGGGGATCTTCCATGTTTAACAACGTGCCGCGCTTGATGAGCTGTCACACTGAGGATGACTGTACCTGCACCACCCTCTCTACACCTGTGTTGGCAGCTCCTCCACAGAAGACTTCTGCTCAGATCACAGCTCTTCATCAAGTGTGTATCAGAGTGCAGGCCATCAGGTTTCTCTGCCAAACACGGCCACTGACCAAGGGTGGATGGAACTCAAAAAACTCGAAATACAGAAAACTCAAAATACTTCAGAGTCCTCCAAAGAATTCCAGAAAAACTCTCCAGTTGGCGGCAGTAATGCACCGACAGAAGAAGAAAACGATGCGGACGTCACAGTGACGCAGTAGGAAATGTAGTTTTCTCGGATGTTTCTTCGTTGTGGCGGGTAAGTGTCGGCGTGTTCGTGTGTAACGGAGCGTTCCCGTTAAACCGGGTCCAGGAGTCCGGTACGTTACCGAGTCGTTAGCCGGGCAGACTCGCCGGGTTTCCCGCTCTGTCTGACCGTTGTCATGCTAACGTTAGCTGCTAGCCGGCTTAGCGTTAGCACGGTACCCGGAGGAGAGAGCCGTTTACCGGCCTGAAGACTCGGTGACCCCGGTCTGAGCTCCAGCTAACAGAAGCTAACTGTGAGCCAGGGCCGTGTCTAGCTGTTTGGGAGCCCGGTGGAAGACGCTATCTGGGGGCCACTTTAGTCAAACCTTTCCAGGTGATCTGTCACCTGAGGAAAACAGACGTATCTACATGAATGAATGCAACAGACGCAGAATGTTCCTGAAATTGAACAAATTCATAATTTATTATAAACTTTAAAACTGCTGCTGATCATATGTTGAATAAAAATCCATGAAAATCTATTTTAAAGTGCGAACAATAACAACAAACCAACAATAAGAATAATAGTTTTGTTGTAGTTTAACAGTTAATTACCTGCACAAGTCACAGCAGCTTAGTTTGACTTATAACCTGTAAAAAGTGTTTCACACAACAGATGTGTTGTCTGTGACGGTTCTCCGTCATCCAGGCGTCTCCTCGTCTGAGGCACCTGGACTGATTGTAGATCAACTCACCACCAGTCAGAGCTGAAGGAGCTCAGTGGACGAAACTCTGCACGGATCTACGAACAGCCCAGACTGAACCTGTTTACTGTGAGCTAACAGAAGCTAACTGAAGCTAACTGTGAGCTAACTGAAGCTAACTGTGAGCTAACTGTGAGCTAACTTTGAGCTAACTGTGAGCTAACTGAAGCTAACTGTGTGTTAACAGAAGCTAACTGTGAGCTTACAGAAGCTAACTGTGTGCTAACAGAAGCTAACTGAAGCTAACTGTGAGTTAACTGTGAGTTAACTGTGAGCTAACTGAAGCTAACGGTGAGTTAACTGTGAGCTAACAGAAGCTAACTGTGAGCTAACAGAAGTTAACTGTGAGCTAATTGAAGCTAACTTTGAGCTAACTGTGAGCTAACTGAAGCTAACTGTGTGTTAACAGAAGCTAACTGTGAGCTTACAGAAGCTAACTGTGTGTTAACAGAAGTTAACTGAAGCTAACTGTGAGTTAACTGTGAGCTAACTGAAGCTAACTGTGAGCTAACTGAAGCTAACTGTGAGCTAACAGAAGCTAACTGTGTGTTAACAGAAGTTAACTGAAGCTAACTGTGAGCTAACTTTGAGCTAACTGAAGCTAACTGTGAGCTAACAGGAGCTAACTGTGAGTTAACAGAAGCTAACTGTGAGCTAACTGAAGCTAACTGTGAGCTAACTGAAGCTAACTGTATAATAATTAAAGTATTGTAATGTTCCTTTGCAGTGTGACATTCAGTCTGATGTGACAGGAAATCATCTTTATTTAAAAATAGCTGACAGGAAGTGACCCTTTAACCACAGGAAGTGACACTTTAACTGTCTCGTGGATCATACTTGTGTGGAGTCATTAAGCCATTGCTGATCAGACTGATTGATCATGTGATCATCGTGACGTGTGTTCATTCTGTGTGATGATGTCACTGTGTCAGAGGTCATGATGCTCCACAATGAACCCGGCCCGTAAACGCCTCAAACTGTCCAGACCTGCTGTCGCCACCGCTGCCACCACCCGGACCACCAGACCGCCACGCTCCGACCCTCAGATCCTTACCCGCGATGCTTTGCTGCCTACGCCCCCTGCAGGAGCAGCAGGGGGCGTAGAGGAGGAGGAGGAGGGTTACCTGCTGGTAGAGGAAGACACCACCGACTCAAGCCTCATCATCACCATGGGTAACACACACACACACTCACACACACTCACTCACACACACACACACACTAAACACCTGTCTGTCTGTCTGTCTGTCTGTCAGAGGACAGTCAGGTGGAGGTGAAGTCAGCGAGGAGGAGGGCAGTGAGGAAGAAGAGGAAGAAGCTGACAGAGGAGCAAGAGGAGGGGGAAGGAGCCTCAGAGAGTGAGGAGGAGGAGGAGGAGGAGGTGGAGATTGACAGACACCTGGACCAATCACTGGAGACAAAGTCTAAACAACACAACCTAACCACAGTGAACGTCCGCAACATCATCCACGTGAGTTCAAAGTAATTAACCAACTAAACTAATGTTAAAAGATGAGGCTCACGCGTTAAACTGACGTTAAAAGATGAGGCTCACGCGTTAAACTGACGTTAAAAGATGAGGCTCACGCGTTAAACTGGCGTTAAAAGATGAGGCTCACGTGTTAAACTGACGTTAAAAGATGAGGCTCACGCGTTAAACTGACGTTAAAAGATGAGGCTCACGCGTTAAACTAACATTGAACTAACGTTGAAATGTCATTCGTGTCAAACAGGAAGTGATCACTAACGAACACGTTGTGGCCATGATGAAAGCTGCCATCAACGAGACTGAGGCCGTCCCTCCATTTGTAAGTCTGTCATCCAATCAGAACACACAGAGGGACCTAACGTGTTAGTTGACGTGTTAGTTGACGTGTTAGTTGACGTGTTAGTTGACGTGTTAGTTGACGTGTTAGTTGACGTGTTAGTTAACGTGTTAGTTAACGTGTTAGTTAACACGTTAGTTATTTATGGTTTTAATTAACATGTCTTTGTTTGTCCTCAGGAGCCCAAAATGACCCGATCCAAGTTTAAAGAGGTCGTGGAGAAAGGAGTGGTGAGACCTATCTGTCTGTCTCTCTATGTCTCTCTCTCTCTTTGCCGTGCAACCAATCAGCTTGTGTTGTTGTTGGTGAGGTCACCTGTCGTGTTGTTGTGTTTCCTGTCAGGTGATCCCAGCCTGGAACATTTCTCCCATCAAGAAGTCGAGTGATGTCATCAAGGTAAAGGTCAGAGTTCATCCGTGACATGTTCTTCAAACGTTCTTTTCGTGTTGAACCAAACGTTTGTGTGTTCAGGCTCCTCAGTTCGTTGACATTCCTCTGGCTGATGAAGACTCCTCTGATGAAGAGTACCACCCTGATGAGGAAGACGAGGACGAGACAGCTGAAGACGTGAGGCGGCACTCTGATTGGCTGCTGTCCGGTTACCTCCAGCTGATGGTTAATGATGATGTTTGTGTGTAGACCTTCCAGGAGAGCGACATGGAGAGCACCACTTCGTCTCCCAGAGGGAGTCGACTCACCCGGGGGGAGGATGACAGCTGCAGCCCCTGGCAGGTATGTCTCACCTGTCACACCTGTATGAAACACCTGTCACACCTGCATGAAACACCTGTCACACCTGCATGAAACACCTGTCACATCTGTATGGAACGACCTCGGAGCAGACATTCCCACTCAACATGTTAAGACTAACTGTAAGACTGTCTTATGAGTCTTATGGGTTTTTCCCTTCAGACTTCTCGGAGTCGCTCCAGGCGCCAGAGGGTGGGACCTGTTTCTATGGGACCTCCCCCTCCTCCCAAAGCCCCGCCTCCTAAGGCCGTGACTGACCGCACCTTCCTGGAGAAGCTTCATGCAGTGGAGGAGGAGCTGGCTGTGTGCATGGAGCCCTACCAGGTAACATACAGACTGTTAAGACCAGTCTCAGACTGTTAAGACCAGTCTCAGATGACTGATCTTGTCTTCCAGCCTCTGTCTCAGTCTGAGGACGATGTGGGTCTCATGGCGTACCGAACCCGATCCAAACGTCCTCTACGGGACGTCCCACTGGGCCGGCTAGAGGCGGAGCTTCGAGCTCCTGACATCACACCTGATATGTATGACTCAAGCTCCGCCCATGAGGACAGGGAGTGGACCGATTGGCTGAGAGGCTTGATGACGTCAGAAATGGACAACGAAGGTATTTGCGCGTGTGTTTCTCAGGTTGTCCTGTGTAGTTTATAGTTGACTGAGCGTCACTGTTATAATATTTTACTATTAGAGATTGAACGAATCTGTCAGGCTGCAGTCTGTGACCAAAGTCTGTCTGTCTCTCAGAGGAGTGTGATGATGAAGATGATCCTGAATATAACTTCCTGGCCGACATCGATGAACCCGACCAGGAGGATTACCGTGATGACAAGGCTGTCCGCATCACAAGTCAGTACACACACACAGTAAAAATTGATCAGGTGTTCTTGACCCTCATCATGTGACCAGTGTGTGTGTGTGTGTGTGTGTGTGTGTCCTGCAGAGAAGGAGGTGAACGAGCTGATGGAGGAGTTGTTTGAAACGGTGAGTCCAGTCCAAAGACATCATGTGGTCTCCACATGGACCAATCATACCTCTCAGTGTGTCCATGTGGCGTCTGTGGCGCGGCGTGTTCACACAGCGTGTGTTTATGTACATACGGTTCACGTGTAATCAAAGTCATGAATTTGATGAGCATGATGATGGAGAACCAGGCAGAGGAGGGACAGAGCTGCTGCTGTTGGCCCAGAGACAGCTGCTGAGACTGGGGGAGCCCGAGAGCAGAGCCCTGCAGGAGGAGCCAGGTCACACACGAGTATCAAGGAAGGAACACGCTTTATGTGTGAACACGCAATCTCACACACAGAGAGACACATGCTTAAACTCGTGTGTGTGTGTGTGTGTGTGTGTGTGTTTCAGTTGAAAGAGGACCTCACGGGACAGGAAGTTGAAGATGAAGGTCATGAGGAAGAGGAGGAGCCTCACGCTGTTCAAACACACACACCTGAGGAGGAGCACAACACGTATGTAACACATGAACCCAGTAACATGTCAACATGTGAATACATGATCATGTCCTGCCGACCCTCTGCTGTCACAGATCACCTGATGATGACGAGGTGGAGCACGGACCAATCAGAGAGTTTCGTACCGTGAAGCAGCAGCTGGAGTTCATGAAGAAGAAACGACACACACACACACTGTGTGACACGCACACACACAGTCCAGAGCTGCACATGCTCATGGTGGACGGACGACAGAAGAGACGACTGCAGCAACAGATACAGCAGGTACAAATACACACTGTACACACACTGTACACACACTGTACTACACACTGTACAACACACTGACTGTACATACACTGTACTACACACTGTACGTACACTGTACTACACACTGTACGTACACTGTACACACACTGTACTACACACTGTACTACACACTGACTGTACATACACTGTACTACACACTGTACGTACACTGTACACACACTGTACTACACACTGACTGTATATACACTGTACTACACACTGTACTACACACTGTACACACACTGTACACACACTGTACTACACGCTGTACACACACTGTACACACACTGACTGTACACACACTGTACACACACTGACTGTACACACACTGTACACACACTGTACTACACGCTGTACACACACTGACTGTACATACACTGTACTACACACTGTACACACACTGTACACACACTGTACACACACTGACTGTACACACACTGTACACACACTGTACACACACTGACTGTACATACACTGTACACACACTGTACACACACTGACTGTACCACACACTGTACACACACTGTAATACACACTGTACACACACTGACTGTCTGTCTGTCTGTCAGCATGTCCAGCTGTTGGCTCAGATTCACCTGCTGAGTTCACCTGTGGTCAAACTTCAGAGTGAGGCTGAGACCACCAAACAGTTCCTGGTAACACACAGACATACACACAGACACACACACACACACATGACCTTTGTGTTACACATGAATGACATCATCCTGTGTTGCCGTGACGACCCCAGTTTGAGTTGGACCTGTTGGCAGAGAGGAGCGAGCTGCTGATGTCGTCAGGTCATCATGGTTATCGCAGCACGTTCAGAGCCTCCAACCTGCAGGGGGCGCTGCAGCTGCTGGAGGAGCTGCGTCAGAGCCCTGTCAGCTATCAGCCGCAGCTCCGCCCGCCGGACGCCAGAGGACACAGTGAGTACACCATGCAGCGAGGCATCATGGGAGGTGCAGACACCTGAGCTGTAAACATGTGATGTGAATCCTCTGTGTGTGTGCGTCTGTGTGTGTCTGTCTGTGTTTCTGTGTTTCTGTGTGTGTGTGTGTGTGTGTGTGTGTGTACAGTGCGCTGTTACCCTGTCATGCCGGCTGAACTGGCCTGGCTCTTCGCCACCCGGCCTGTCTTCCTATACCCGGAGCTGCTGCCCTGTGTAAGCCTGGACCCCGACCTGTACTGCCCCCGCAGGACGGCGGCCTTCACTGCAGCTGAAGACTGGTACACACACAGACAGATAGACACACACACAAACAGAGACAGACACACACACAAACACAGACGGATAGACACACACACAAACAGACAGACAGACACACACAAACAGAGACAGAGACAGACACACACACAGGTAGACGGACAGATACACAGACAGTTATCATGTATGACGTGTGTATGTGTGTGTGTGTGTGTGTGTGTGTGTGTGTGTGTGTGTGTAGCCTCCTGGCTCTTGGTCTCAGGAACATGGAGGGGTCATGTGACCCAGCTAAGTTGGTGTCTCAGTTCCTGCTGAGGAAGACTCTGGTCCAGGTCCGCCGCAGAATCCTGCAATGCTGCAGGCCCGGTTTCCCTGACAACGTCGTCAAGGTAACACAGCATCCACCTGACTGTACTGGTCTGGTCTGGTCTGGTCTGTAACTGTACTGGTCTGGTCTGGTCTGGTCTGGTCTGTAACTGTACTGGTCTGTCCTCTGCAGGTCTTCAGGTATCAGAAGGTCTTGTGGCCAATGCTGGTCGCCTGTCGTCATGTTGACCCGGCAGAGCAGCGCCCCCCAGTAGGGAGAGACGAGCATGTCATGCCTCTGTGGCTGGCGGTATGTGATGATAATGATGAGCACTCACTCACCTGTCCACCTGTGTGTATATCACTCACCTGGACTTTGTCCCTCCCCCACAGAGGAGTCTTCCTGTCATCTGTCCAATCATCAAACATTATAACAGCCCGTCAGGCTCCTCCACAGATGCCCCTCCACCCTGCAGGTCAGGTGGAGCCCGTCAGAGTCATCTGTCCTCAGACACCTGCAGCTTCCCACATGGGACCAGGTACCCCCCTCGCCTCCCCAAACACCTGGACTTCAGACGCATCGGCTTCCTGCAGCAGCCCCTCCCCCCTCCTCACCCCCTACATGATGGACAGGTGGACTCCTCCCCCCCCCCTGAAGGACAGGTGGACTCCTCCCCCCTCTGTCGTCTCCTCATGTCCAGGACTAACAGCCCTGCTGACATCATCAACACCTCCTCACTCTCCATGACGACCAGAGAGCGAATCACACGGCACTATCAAACCCTGACCAGCCTGAGGAGGAGGGAGGAGCTTCCTCCTCCTGGAGGCTCCGCCCCCTCTCAGGTGGTGTTGCAGGAGAGAGATGATGTCATCAGGATGAGTGACGAAGAAAAGAGGGCAGAGGAGGAGGAGGAGGAGGAGGAGGAGAGCGAGGTCCTCCTGGCTTTGTCTGAATCGTCTGCCAGCTCAACAGGAAGTGTCGCCGTCGACGACAACCTGGCTGACCCAGAGGAGGCGGAGTCAGAGACTGAACAGGAAGTGACATCCAGAGAAGAAGATGAGGAGCTGTTTGCTCAGGATTATCTCCTCAGAGTAAGACACCTTCTCTACTGTCTCACCTGTCTCATCTCTCACCTGTCTCACCTGTCTCACCTCTCACCTGTCCAGGTGTGTGACGTGGTGCAGGTGTGTCCAGGCCTCTTGGACCAGCTGCTGCAGGTGTTGGACGGGTTCTGTGGGTCCGTGGAGGTTCTGTATGACGGGCTGAGCTCAGTGCTGCAGCCGTGGCCTCAGCTACTCAGAGACTTCGCCGCCTTCCTAAACCGAGATCAGGCCCGCCGCTGTGGACTGGTGGGTGACATCACTGTGACATCACTCTGACATCACTCTGACATCACTCAGGGACGTTCGAAACCTGCGTTAACTTCTGCGCTCTTCCTCTGTCAGCTAATGGAGCAGCAGCTGTTTGAACGCAGCCGGCAGTTTCTACGGCGACTGGGCCGGAGCCTGGGAGAAGGCACCACCCTCTACCAGCAGGTGGTGTCAGCGCTGCAGAGAAGCTCCACCCCCCCACCTGAGGACATGGACAAGGTGGGTGATGACCTTTGTTGACCTCAATATATTATATTAATATATGAACCGTCCCTTTAATTGTTTTCAGGTGAGCCGTCCCTTTAAATGTCTTTTAGATGGACTGTCCCTTTAAATGTCTTTTAGATGGACTGTCCCTTTAAATGTTTTTTTGTTTTTGCCTCAGATCTCATCCGCCCTCACAAATCATCCCGACCTGCAGGAGGAATTCTGGGATTTTTTCCAGCAACGTCATGCCCAGCCGTCGCCCATAGCAACAAGCTCCACAGAGACTGACCACATGTCCCAGAATCCTCCTGAAAATAAGGGAGTGGACCGTGAAACCGGAAGTGACAGAGAGGAAGAGGAGGAGTCTGTTCGAGCGGTTCGTGCCAGAAACATCTCGATGACATCACGTGGCGGGAAGGTTGTCATCTGGACGCGGTCAGAACATACACGATTGGCTGACTGATCTCCCATCATGCATCACTGCAGGGCTTAATGACTGTGACTTTGTTTCAGTGAGGCGGACCGCGCCATCCTGACCGCTTGTCAGCAGAGAGGAGCCAATCAGAACACATTCAGACGAGTCTCCGCCCAGCTCGGAGATAAGACGGCCCAACAGGTGAGAGGGGGCGGAGCTTTAGTGTCCAGGTGAGCAGATGTAAATGTGATTAAAGGACATTTCCTGTTTCCTCCAGGTGAGCCGCCGTTTTCACGACCTGATGAACCTTTTCCACGCAGCCTGCCAAGAGTCCACTTCCTGTTCCTCAGAGCCAATCAGCACGCAGGAAGCAGCTGTGGACTGAAACGCATCACAGAGTGGACTCTGACCTGTGAGGTCGCTTCCTCTTGGACAGGTTGATGGCAGAGCAAGCTGCTGTTCTGATGAGTCCGGATTCTGGTCCTGGACCTGTTGAACGTACTGCGGACAGATTTTGAAGTTCTGGTTCTGAAGATGTTACACAGTCCAGAACCTGCAGTGACCTACAGGAGAACGTCTGGACCTTCAGAGGTCACAATGAGGTCAGAAGCAGAACCAGAACCTGTGTCAGACTGTTTGAATCGAGGTTTAGTCTTCCCATGATAGTGGCCTTCTGTCGTTATCGGTAAAGGTTGTGCTGACGTTGTGTGAAGGTTGTTCAAATGTTTGTTCATATTGAATGGGACTGAAGGTCTGTTTGCTTCAATAAACATTTTTTAAACAAAAAATCAGACACCCGACTTATATTTTATATATTTAAACATTTTTTATATGTTATATATTTAAACATGTTTATATTTTATATATTTAAACATTTTTTATATTTTATATCTTTAAACATGTTTATATTTTATATCTTTAAACATGTTTATATTTTATATATTTAAACATTTTTTATATTTTATATATTTAAACATGTTTATATTTAAACATGTTTATATTTTATATATTTAAACATTTTTTATATTTTATATCTTTAAACATGTTTATATTTTATATATTTAAATGTGTAATATATTCAGTATTTGATGTATTTAAATATATTTGTATTTGTTTATATTTTATGAACCCTCACGTCACGATGCTGCTCCCATCATGCCTCACTGTGGGTCAGTGTTGTCATGGTGATGCATGTCAAAACAAACGGCTGATACGCGCCAAACAGAAAATCCTGTATGACGTCACTAGAATTGATTGACAGGTTGTTGGACCAATCAGATGACTACACACGTCACGTCTGACCACCGTGGGCCAATAAGTATGGCTGGTTTTCTCATTAGGCCCCGCCTCTTATTTGACAGCTGACGGAAACTGAGACTGCCTTCAAAATAAAAGCAGATATGGTTGATGTGAATTAAAGAGCATCGTGTTTTAATGAAACAAACTGAGCTCACCTTTTTATATCGGCTCACTGGACTTCACTGACAGGTCAGAAATGAATCAAGCATCATAGATAGATAACATTAATAATTAATAATGTGTTTTATTTTATACAGACATACAGATAATGAACGTCCGTCACGGATAAGGCTTTTATTTTGGAATCTCAGTCCGGAAGCGTTGAGTCGGTTCACCGTGCGTGTGCTGCGGGGTCTTCTCGGTGTGTTGCGGGCACCGTCTCCTGTTTGTCTCCGTGATGGCGGTCTCTGTCCGCCTCTTTCCCGCCGTTTCGGTGCTGTCCTGTCTGCTCACCGCGGTGTGCGCACGCAGACACGTGCTCGAGCTCGGGGACGCGGATTTCGACTACCTGGCAGCGGAGCACGAGACCATGCTGGTGATGTTCTACGCTCCATGGTAACGTTAGCATCAGCATCAGCATCAGACACAGACATCCCTCCTTCACTCCTCATATGAATCCTTCCCTCCTTCACTCCTCATATGAATCCTTCCCTCCTTCACTCCTCATATGAATCCTTCCCTCCTTCCTCTCAGGTGTGGTCACTGTAAGAAGTTGGCTCCAGAGTTTGAGAAAGCAGCGACCAGACTGAAGGGAACGGTGCAGCTGGCAAAGGTATCGTCATCATCATCGTCGTCAGCTCTGATTACCTGATCAAACACTTCTCTGATGTTTCTGTAGGTTTGCAAAGAAACAGTGACATCACAGCATGCCCACTGTCTCTCACCTGTCTCACACCTGTCTCTCACTCTCTCATCTCTCTCTCTCTCTCTCACCTCTCTGTCTCTCTCTTTCACCTGTCTCTTTCTCTTACCTCTCTCTCTCTCACCTCTCTCTCTCTCTCTCTCTCTCTCTCTCCCTTACCTGTCTCTCTCTCTCTCCCTCACCTGTCTCTCTCTCTGTCTCTCACCTGTCTCTCACCTCTCTGTCTCTCTCCCTCATCTGTCTCAGGTGGACTGCACAGCTCACTCAGAGACCTGTGGTCATTTCGGGGTATCTGGTTATCCCACACTGAAGATCTTCAGGAATGGGAGAGACTCCGCCCCCTACGATGGACCTCGCAGTGCAGGTGAGACAAACAAAAGCAGACAGACAGGCAGACAGACAGGCAGACAAGTGTTTTAAACTCTGTGTGTGTGTGTGTGTGTGTTCAGATGGGATCTATCAGTACATGAAGAAGCAGACCGGTCCAGACTCAGTTCACCTGAAGACTGAAGAAGACCTGCAGACCTTCATCAACCACTACGATGCCAGTATCATTGGTACTAACAACTACTCTGTGCTCCTTTACACCTTTGTCAGCTTATGTCCTCCTCTGTAAGTCGCTTTGGATAAAAGCGTCTGCTAAATGTAATGTAATGTAATGTAATAATGTATGACATCACTGCACAGCACAGTGAGCTTCATGTAATTTATAATATTGCACATGACTTTACATGACAAGGCCTCACAATACTTTATTTTACTTTACATGAAGTTATCGTTACATTACATTATCTTACTTTACATGAAGTTATCTTTACATTACATTATCTTACTTTACATGAAGTTATCTTTACATTACATTAGCTGACTTTACATGAAGTTATCTTTACATTACATTGTCTTACCATACATGAAGTTATCTTTACATTACATTATCTTACTTTACATTAAGTTATCTTTACATTACATTATCTTACTTTACATGAAGTTATCTTTACATTACATTATCTTACTTTACATTAAGTTATCGTTACATTACATTATCTTACTTTACATGAAGTTATCTTTACATTACATTATCTTACTTTACATGAAGTTATCTTTACATTACATTGTCTTACCTTACATGAAGTTATCTTTACATTACATTACCTGACTTTACATGAAGTTATCTTTACATTACATTATCTTACTTTACATGAAGTTATCTTTACATTACATTGTCTTACCATACATGAAGTTATCTTTACATTACATTATCTTACTTTACATTAAGTTATCTTTACATTACATTATCTTACTTTACATGAAGTTATCTTTACATTACATTAGCTGACTTTACATGAAGTTATCGTTACATTACATTAGCTGACTTTACATGAAGTTATCTTTACATTACATTACATTATCTTACTTTACATGAAGTTATCTTTACATTACATTATCTTACTTTACATGAAGTTATCTTTACATTACATTAGCTGACTTTACATGAAGTTATCTTTACATTACATTATCTTACTTTACATGAAGTTATCTTTACATTACATTAGCTGACTTTACATGAAGTTATCTTTACATTACATTATCTTACTTTACATGAAGTTATCTTTACATTACATTATCTTACTTTACATGAAGTTATCGTTACATTACATTATCTTACTTTACATGGAGTTATCGTTACATTACATTATCTTACTTTACATGGAGTTATCTTTACATTATCTTACTTTACATTAGTTATCTGACTTTACATGAAGTTATCGTTACATTACATTATCTTACTTTACATGAAGTTATCTTTACATTACATTAGCTGACTTTACATGAAGTTATCTTTACATTACATTAGCTGACTTTACATAAGGTTATCTTTACATTAGTTGTTTTACTTTACATTACCTTATGTAGCATGACATGCTATGTTAGGATGGTACTTTACGATGGTATATAATGTAATTTCATGTGACCTGTGTTTTTGTGTCTCAGGTGTGTTTTCAGGTACAGACAGCTCTCACCTGTCAGAGTTTCTGAGAGCTGCAGCTCTGCTGAGAGAACAGTTCAGATTTGCTCACACTGCTGATCTGAATCTGGGAAAGAATTACGGAGTTAACTCAGAGTGAGTTCAGAACACACACACACACACACACACACACACACACACACACACAGGAAGCAGGTGAGAGAGACAGGTGTGGCGCTAAACGTGTTACATTACACATGTTGTACATGTTACACGTGATGTAACGTGCACATAAACTCCAATACTTTTTCATTGTTTTCTGTTACATACATGTATATTCCTGTTTGTTCCTGTATGTACCTTTCTTTCATATTTACTAACATGTTGTGTGTGTGTGTGTGTGTGTGTGTGTGTGTGTGTGTGTGTGTGTGTGTGTGTGTGTGTGAGTGTGTTTTGTCAGGTGTGTGTTGTTGTTCAGACCTCCCAGACTGTCCAATAAGTTTGAGGAAAGCGTCGTTGTCTTCACAGACTATCTGAGCATTGGCTCTCTGAGACGCTTCATCAGAGATCATCTGTGAGTTATCGCATTCATTTCAACACAGTCAGAGTTTGAACACACATGATGGACATCACAGAAAGTACCTGTCTCTCTCTCTACCTGTCTGTCTGCAGTTATGGTCTGTGTCCTCACATGACTGTGGAGAACAGAGACCGTCTGAGAGTTCGTGACCTGCTGACGGCATACTACGACCTGGACTACCACCACAACGCCCGGGGGTCCAACTACTGGAGGAACAGGTAAACACACACACACACCTGTCCTTCACACGTCTCACCATCTGGCCACCTGACTGTCACACCTGAGATTTATGTTAATGAGGTCACCTGACTGTCACCTGATGAATGACTTCCCCTCCCCCTTGTGTTTTGTTGCCAGGGTGATGAAGGTGGGGTCTAACTACGCTGGGCGGGGCCTAACGTTTTCAGTAGCCAATAAGAAGGACTTCCTGTCTGAGCTGGAGGACGACTTCGGTCTGGGAACGTCAGACGGAGGAGAGCTGCCGTTCGTCACGATCCGGACCAAACTGGGCCACAAGTACACCATGAGAGAGGAGTTCACGTACGTAACCGTGCTGAACCAGGCCAAACCAGGCCATGTGCCTGTGGTGTTACAGGTGTGACAGTCATGTGGTGTGTGTCTGTGTTTCAGGAGGGATGGTCAGTCCTTGCAGAGGTTTCTAGAAGATTACTTTGCAGGTCGACTCAAACGTTACGTGAAGTCTGAACCTGTACCTGAGAAGAACTCTGCTGCTGTCCAGGTGAGTCTGACAGACTGATCTGACCTCTGACCCTCCTGACCTCTGACCCTCCTGACCTCTGACCCTGTACAGGTGGTTGTTGCTGAGTCGTTCGATGACGTGGTCAATGACCCGGATAAAGATGTTCTGATCCAGTTTTACTCTCCGTCTTGTCCACACTGTAAGAAACTGGAACCGGTCTACAGAGAGCTGGCTGACGCGGTACGTCTTCATCAGCCGAGGGACTACATCTCCCATCAGCCATCAGCAGACCCTGCTTTTACCCAGCATGCTCTGGGAGAATTGAACTTTGAGTCTGTTTTATCGAAATGTCTCTTTCTGCCTGTCTCTCTACCTGTCTCTCTGCCTGTCTCTTTCTGCCTGTCTCTCTCTGCCTGTCTCTCTCTACCTGTCTCTCTCTACCTGTCTCTCTTTCTCTCTCTGCCTGTCTCTTTCTGCCTGTCTCTCTCTGCCTGTCTCTGTCTCTCTCTACCTGTCTCTCTTTCTCTCTCTGCCTGTGTCTCTCTACCTGTCTCTCTCTGCCTCTCCCTCTGCCTGTCTCTCTCTACCTGTCTCTCTCTACCTCTCTCTCTGCCTGTCTCTCTCTCAGCTGTCGTCTGATCCCAGCATCGTGGTCTCGAAGATGAACGCTGTCGATAACGACGTCCCACTTGGCTACGACGTCCAGGGGTGAGACCGGTCTGCACGTTCATGCTGAAAACTGGGTACAGGTCTTGCCCTGGTCTTGGTCCTGATACTGGTCCTGCTCCTGGTCTTGATCCTGGTCTTGGCTCTGGTCCTGGTCTTGATCCTGGTCCCGGTCCTGGTCTTGATCCTGGTCTTGAACCTGGTCCTGGTCTTGATCGTGGTCTTGATCGTGGTCCTGGTCCTGGTCTTGAACCTGGTCCTGGTCCTGGACTTGATCATGGTCCTGGTCCTGGTCTTGAACCTGGTCCTGGTCTTGATCGTGGTCCTGGTCCTGGTCTTGAACCTGGTCCTGGACTTGATCCTGGTCCTGGTCCTGGTCTTGACTGTCTCTCTCTTTTCAGGTATCCGACCATTTATTTTGCTCCGATGGGTAAGAAGGACGAACCAATCAGATACGAGGTAAAACACATGACCAATAAAAACACTGAAGTCAGCTGTGACATCACAGTGACATCATTGTGACATCACAATGTGGTCTCTTCTTTCAGGGTGGACGGGAACTCAAAGACTTTCTGAAGTTTGTAAAGCGTGAAGTGAGTCACAGTCTGAGGTTCAGAGCGGCCAATGACGAGCTCTGACACGTCATCCACCAATCCGGACTGACCAGCTGGTCTCCATGACGATGGGACAGAGCAGGACCACCTGTCTGTTGTGATGTCATCCCTGACATCATCCATGACATCACCAGACTGCCTGCTGATTCAGTTTATTTTTGTTGGTTTTATGTTAATGAGGTCTATAATTATTATGTAAATTAGATTTATGTTAATAGTGTTTATGTTAATGATTATGTTGATTGTTTTGTGTAAACGTTTCTCTGTGACATTGTTCTTTAACGATCATCGATGCGTCGTAATGATGAAAGCAGATTAATTATAAGGACTCACTGATGATGAACACTGAGATCCAATCAGAAAGTTTGTCATTGATCAGCTGATTAATTTAATTGACAGCTGGTTTTAATTTAAAGTATCAAACTATTTATTTATTTATTGAAGATTTTTTACTTCAGCTGGTTTTGATTTTTTACTTAAAATTTTTTTATTTTCTTTTGTTTCATGTTGGACTTCTTTTGTTTCTGATAATAAAACTGTCTAAAGACTAAAGACTGGCGAAAGACGAAAGACGGTCAAAGCTACCTGCAGAAAAAAAAATAAAGAAAAAAGAAACAATAGAATAAGCTATAGAGCTATATATAGAGAGAGAGAGAGAGAGAGAGTATATAGACGGGCTATAGGATATACTGGATAATAGAGTATAGATATAGATCTATATTATATAATTAGATATATCTATAGAATAGATATTATAAGGAATATACGGTATATATAATATGGCTGGGTCTCTAATTGTACTGATCGCTATAACTCTTTCTCTTCGTTGACTGGATTGGTTGAAGCGTCTATACGTCATGTTAATTCTCTCCGCTGATTGGTCGGGCCTGTGTTAGTTAGCTAGTTTTCCCGCCCCTGCCAGTTGAGCCCTCCTTCCTGCCTCGCCTCCAGAAGGTTCCAGGCTCCTCCTCTCCGCTCCTCCTCTCTCCTCCTCCTCTCTCCGCTCCTCCTCCTCCTCTCTCCGCTCCCCGCTCCGTCAGTGTCTCCGTGAAGATGTTCGGGCAGCAGGTTTTAGTGCTCAGTAAGTATTTCTCAATGTTTCATCGCGTCTTTAAAGCTTCACTCTCGACATGGCGCCTGTCCGGGCCCGGTCCAGGCCGCCCCGGCTCCGGTTGTAGCCGGTTACCGGCGGCCCGGGCCGGCTGCGACACAAAGCGGAGCCCGGCTCGCACGCGGAGCATGTGCTCCCTGTTAGCATGCTAAGCTAATCCTTTAGCTTCATTACTCAGCATTAGCCTGTTAGCATGCTAACAATGATGTTCGCCGGGTGTTAGCTTAGCATCACAGTCAGTGTATATTGTCAGGACTCAGAGACAGAGACAGAGACAGACAGAGACAGACAGAGACAGACAGAGACAGACAGACAAGAGACAGACAAGAGACAGACAGAGACAGACAAGAGACAGACAGAGACAGACAAGAGACAGAGACAGACAAGAGACAGACAGAGACATTTTATATTAGTATATTTTATGAGTACATGTTATATTAGTACATTTTATATTAGTACATTTTATATTAGTACATCTCATATAAAATGTACTCATTTTATGAGTACATTTTATATGAGTACATTTTATATTAGTATATTTTATATTAGTACTCATTAGTATCTCATATAAAATATTCTAATATACTAATATAAAAAGTACTAATATAAAATATACTATATAAAATGTACTGATATACTAATATAAAATGTACCATATAAAATATACTAATATAAACAATGTAAAGACTGTGTGGCAGTGTGTGATAGTAACATGAGATGAGACTCGGCCACGCCCTCTGATGACGTACTGATCACTTATTGATTGGACTTCATATCGACATGGATGATTTTATTAATTTAGTACCTTTATTTCTGATTAATTAACAAGTGATTTGACATCATGAGGACAGCTGTTTATCACTTCCTGTTTCCTTTGCAGATCAGAACATAAAGAGAGAGTCGGGACGGAAAGTCCAGACCGGGAACATCAACGCTGCCAAGGTCAGTCTGACTCACCGGACCAGGGGCCATATGCACAAAAAAGTGGCGTACGTCCTTTTCCACGCTCACGTTCAGATGTATCAAACGTGAAATGATCGTAGAAATGTGCGTGCCCCACGCCAGCTTCATAGCTGTCGTACACACGTTTCTACAGCTGTTGTTCCTTAGAGGTGAAGCTGGGAAACTGTTAATAATGTGAAAACAAGTAGTCATCAGAGTGATGTGCACATCAGAGACACACTGATGAACAATTAACACACCCACGTGTTTGCAGTTATATAGGTGGATATAAAAGCATGCACAATGTGATGAAGAAAATGATATTAACAATGGCAGCGTTAGCGTTGGACCTTGCAAATGGTGCAATCCGCCGTGAGCGATTTAAGGAACGCACGGATTTACTTGCAAACCATGATAATTGGCTCATAAGACGATTTCGGTTACCAAGGCCAGTGTTACTGGAGTTACTGCAGAGCTGTGGCCGGCCCGAGAGCGCAACGGGGGCCGGCGGGCCGGCTGCCTGACTACGCTGGGGTTCCTGGTAACAGGGGCATTCCAGCGGGAGCTGGCCGATCGGTCAGGAGTGTGCCAGTCAACCCTGAGCCGAGCAATGCCAGCTGTGTGGGACGGAATCATCTGAATGTCTTCCTGGTACATCAGATTCCCATACAGTGCTGTTGAACAGGCCGACATTAAAGCGCAGTTTGCAGGTGGGTTTTATGTTTAATGAGGGCGATAATATATGTAAATTAGATTTATGTTAATAGTGGTGTAGGTTGAGTGATTATGTTTATTGGGTTTGTGGTGAACGTTTCTCTGGACTTATTCTGTAATAAACACGATCATCGATTCGGTGCGTGTGTGTGTGAAAGGCGATTAAGTAGAAGGACTCAACTGATGATGAACACTGAGAGACATCAAACGTTTTGGCATTGATCAGGGGGGGCGGGGGGGGGGGGGCTGAAGATTAAATTTAATTACAGCTGTGTTTTAATTTTAAGTACAACTTTATTTATTTTATTGAAGATTTTGTAACTCACTGGTTTTGATTTTTTACTTAAAATTTTTTTATTTTCTTTGTTCATGTTGGACTTCTTTTGTTTTCTGAGAATAAAACTTCCTAAGACTAAAGACTGTCAAAGACTAAGACTGTCTAAAACTACCGTCATAAAAATAATAAAAATAAAAAAATATAAATTATATATAAGTATTTATATATATTAATATAGAGAGAGAAGAGAGAGAGTATATATAAACGGTATAATATATACTTATAATATATAGATATATAATATATATATATATATATATATATATATATATATATAATATATATAAGTATGATATACGGTATATATAATATGGCTGGGCTCTCTATTGTACTGAGCGTATAACTCTTCTCTCGTTGACTGATTGGTTTGAAGCGTCTATACTCAATGTTAATTCTCTCCGCTGATTGGTCGGGCCTGTGGTAGTTGTCCCGCCCCTGCCATTTGACCTCCGCCGCCTCGCCTCCAGAAGTTCGCAGGCTCCTCCTCTCTCCTCCTCCTCCTCCTCCTCCTCCGCCGCTCCGCTCCTCCTCCTCTCCGCTCTCCCACTCCTCTCGTCGCTCCCCGCTCCGTCGTGTCTCCGTGAAGATGTTCGGGCAGCAGTTTTAGTGCGCAGGAAGTATTTCTTCTCACAATGTTTCATCGCGTCGTTTAAGCTTCAACTCTCGACATGGCGCCCGGCCGGGACCGGTCCAGGCCGCCCCCCCACGGGGGGCTCCGGTTGGTAGCCGGTTACCGCGGCCCGGGCCGGCCTGCGACACAAAGCGGAGCCCGGCTCGCACGCGGAGCAATGTGCTCCCTGGTAGCTGGCTAAGCTAATCCTTTAGCTCATTATCAGCATTAGCCTGTGAGCAGCTAACAATATGTTCGCCGGGGGTTTAGCTTAGCATCACAGGTCAGTGTAGATTGTCAGGACTCAAGAGAGACCAGACAGAGAACAGAGACAAGACAGACAAGAGACAGCAGACAGAGCAGACAAGAGACAAGACAGACAGAGACAGACAAGAACAGACAGAGACAGAGACAGACAAGAGACAGACAGACAGAGACGACAGAGACAGAAAAGAGACAGACAAGAGACAAGAGACAAGACAGACAAGAGACAGACAGAGACAGAGACAAGAAACAGAGACAGACAAGAGACAGAGGACCAGACAGAGACGCCAGAAGACAGAGAGACAGAGACAGACAGAGACAGACAGAGCAACAGAGACAGAGACAGACAAGAGACAGAGACAGACCAGAGACAGACAAGAGACAGACAAGAGACAGACAAGAGACAGACAAGAGACAGAGACAGACAGAGACAGACAAGAGACAGAGACAGACAAGAGACAGACAAGAGACCAGAGCAGAGACAGACAGAGACAGACAAGAGACAGACAGACAGACAAGAGACAGAGACAGAACAAGAGACCAGAAAGACAGAGACAGACAAGAGACAGACAGAGACAGACAAGAACAGACAGACAGAAACAAGAGACAAGACAGACAAGAGACAGAGACAGCCAGAGACAACAAGAGAACAGACAGAGACAGAACAGAGACAGACAAAGACAAGCAGAGACATTTTATATTAGATATTTGAATTAGTACATCTCATATAAATGTACTCATTTTATAGTATTTTATAGGAGTACATTTTTATATTAGGATATTTTTGAGTAGATTTTATTTAGTAATATTTTATGAGAGATTTTATTTAGTCATTTTATATAGTATATTTTATATTAGTATATTTTATATTAGTACATGTTATATTAGTAGATTTTAGGAGTATATTTTCTATGAGTATATTTTATATAGTACATTTTTTATATTAGTATATTTTATGAGTATAGTTTATATTAGTATATTTATGAGTATATTTTTATATTGTACATTTTATATTAGTATAGTTATATGAGTAACATGTTATATAGTATATTTTATATTAGTAACTTTTATATTAGTACATTGTTAATTAGTACATTTTATATGAGTCATTTTATATTAGTACATTTTAATATTAGTAAATTCATATAAAATGGACTCATTTAATGAGTCATTTTATAGTAGTACATTTTATATGATACAGTTTTATATTAGTACATCTCATATAAAATGTACTACATTTTATATTAGTATATTTTTATATTAGTACGCATTAGTAATATCATATAAATGTTCTAATATACTAATATAAAAAGGACTAATATAAATATACTATATAAATGTACTGATATACTAATTAAAATGTACCATATAAATATACTAAGATAAACAATGTAAAGACGGTGTGGGCAGTGGTGTGATAGTAACATGAGATGAGACTCGGCCACGCCCTCGGATGACGTACCTGATCAATATTGATTGGACTCTATCGACATGGATGATTTTATAATTAATGTAGTACTGTATTTCTATTAATTAACAAGTGATGTGACACATGAGACAGCTGTGTTATTACGTCCTGGTTCCCTTTGCAGATCAGAACAAAAGGAGAGTCGGACGAAGGTCCGACGCGGGAACATCAACGCTGCCAAGGTCTCTGACCTCACCGGAAGGGGCCATATGCACAAAAAGGGCGTACGTCCTTTTCCACGCTCACGTTTCAAAGGTAGCAACGTGAAATGATCGTAGAAAGGTGCGTGCCCCCACGCCAGCTTCATAGCTGTCGTACGCACGTTTCTACAGCTGTTTGTTCCTTAGAGGTGAAGCTGGGAAACGGTTAATAATGTGAAAACAAGTAAGTCTGCCAAGGATGTGGCACATCAGGACCACGGATGGAACAATTAACACACCCACGTGTTTTTGGCAGTTATATAGGTGGAGTATAAAAGCATGCGTGATGTGAGTTAAGAAATGTATTAACAATGGCAGCGTTAGCGTTGTTAGAGGACCTTGTAAATGTGCAAGCCCTGTGAGCGATTTTAAGGAACGCAAGGATTGTACGTCAAACAATGAAAAAAAAAGAATAAAAAAATAAAATAAAAGAAAAAAAAAAAAAAAAAAAAAAAAAAAAAAAAATAATAAAAAAATAAAAAAAAAAAAATAAAGTTAAAAAATAAGAAAGAAAAAAAAAAAAAAATAAAAAAAGAAAAAATTTAAAAAATAATAAAGAAAGAAAAAAATAAAAAGTATTGGCTCATAAGCCATTTCGTTACCAAGGCCAGTGTTACCTGGAGTAAACTGCAGCTGCGGCACGGCCCGAGAGCCGCAACGGGGGCCGGCGGGCCGCTGTCGGCTGCGCTGGGGTGTCCCGGCAAAGGGCAGTCCAGCGGGAGCGGGCCGATCGGTCAGGAGTGTGCCAGTCCAACCCTGAGCCGAGCGAAGCAATGCCGCTGTGTGGGACGGGAATCATCTGAATGTCTTCCTGGGACAATCAGATTCCCGTACATCGGTTGAACAGGCCGACATGAAAGGCAGTTTGCAGAGAGCCGTTTTCCCTGATGTAATCGGAGCTATTGACTGACACACATTGCTATAAAACACAGGATTGAATTCTGTTTAATGTTAGTCGAAACATTTTCATTCCAATAAGTGTTCAAATCAATATTGATGCGCGAATGCAGCTAACGAACATCGTGGCAAGGTAGCCTGGTTTTCAACACACGACTTCATTCATTATGACTAACAGCTGGCTGGGAACAGGCTGGAGGCTGCACGGGGTGCAAGATGGGTGGCTTTCCATTACCGTATGTAAAACGGGACATTAAACGAATAATCTTTACTCACCCAGAAGCCGTGCAGTGTGGCAGTGCATATTTGGGCATGTGGCATTCAAATATCATGTTTTTGGTTTTCCCTTTTTTAATTTTCTGCTGGTGAAAATTAGAGCTGCAGAGCTTTCTAACAGCCCCTGATTGTATCCGTGTTCAGTATTCTTGTCAAGTAAAAAGCGGGCGTGAAGTGGAATGTGAGCCGCGGCTCCACACCTGTCCACACCTGTGTGTGCGCTGCTTCGGATCCATTTTAGCCTCACACACACGCTTCCCACTCACGTCGTTTTTTTTGGTCATATTTATCCCTGTTGACAGGACCAAACAGAATCTCCACTTGATTCCACTAGAATCTTTAGCTCAGACCTCTGTAAAATTCATTTTCCTTTCCGTTGTTCATCGCGTTATCTGATTGGACAAACAGGTGAATCCGCGGTCCAGGGCCTATTTGAAATAGATTTGCAGAGGGAAATGGGGCGTGAACAGGGAGGAGTTTGCATGTGCGCGCAATTCCCGTTGATTGGGATTTAGGGGTGGGCGAGATATCGAATATACTCGATATATCGGAGGCTTGTTCTACGTGAGATGTATGAATGACTAAAAAAAAAAAAAAACAAAAAAAAAAAAAAAGATCTCGAACATCAGTACTTTCACGTAAATGTTTTAAGCCGTCGCATTTAATTCTCCGGAGTTTTGCCTGTGTCACGCCTGGTGCTTGCTCACAGCACGCACACACTGCCCCGCCCACCCAGAAAAACCCCGGCGCCGCATGCGTACTTTTTGGTATCAGGTGAGAGAGAAAGTGAAGAGCCCAACGAGTTAATTGAGATGGAGACGGACGACTGTGGTTCCGAAGAAAAACAACTGCGGTCACGCCAGCCGTCTCTCGTTTTCGCGTGGTCACGTCAGCTGCTCCAATATTTTCAAGTGCGCCCTTATTGCGACTTTATGTCAAATACTTTGAGAAAACTGGGAAAGTCAGCGCTAGCTTACTGCAGCGTGTGGACACTTCCGGTTTTCAAAATAAGACGTGGGTGTTAAATTTATTAAAGGTTTATTTATAAAATATGAAGAATGGTTAAAATTTGATTTAAAAAAGTGTGTCTCATAAGCCAAGTATGATCCTGCACTGCTTCAGTGCTCATATGTACATTATGAAATATATTAAAAATTCATAAAAAATATGACAAGTGTTAAAATGCTATAAAAAGAGGTGTGTCTCATACAGCAAGTGTAAATCTACTGTTCTACATTGATTCTGAGCAATTACAATGCTATCAAGGTAATAATGACATTATTATTTATTAGAAATAAACAATACAAAACAACAACAAAAATATCGAGATATATATCGTGTATCGCGATATAGCTTAAAAATATCGAGATATTGGTTACAGGCCATATCGTGCAGCCCTAATTGGGATGTACAAAAGAAACGTGCTTGGATCCATGCGTACGCACACTTTGATACATCTGAATATTTTTGTGCGTACGACAGTTTCTGGGTTTTGCCGTACGCCAAGTTTCACGTGAAAATCCACAAGTATTCTTACATGAGGCCCCAGGTCCAGACCTGGACCTGATGTAGACCTTATGCATGCCCCAAACAGGCTCCAGGTGGAATGTGGGCCTGTTGGACGACACACAGCTGTCATCTGTCATCAAAGATCAGGTGAAGATCAGGTGAAGGCAACAGTCCACCTGGAGCCTGTTGCCTTCACCTGATCTTCAGCTGAAGGCAGATCAGGACATTTAGCTTTAGGCGTCTTTGTGACGAGTGCATGACAACAATAATCTGGACGTGACGTTGACTGAACCTTCTGAGGTGATCGTCCTCCATGTTCTCGTGTCCGCACTCACTCTGATGTTCTGATGCAGACGGTCGTCATGTCTGGCTGTCACGTGATCTGAGAGAAACAGGTGTGAGCGTCTCGTCTACAGGGCTCTGCGTGTTCCGATACTAACGAGCTCTGACCTCGTTAAAGCTTCCCGTCTCTGTGCGTTCAGTCCGCGTCGTTGTGAGGTGACGGCGTTTCAGCTCGTTTAACAGAGACGGCCAGACCGCCTGTCACGACACACACGGCGTGTCGCTGTTTAAATGACGAGGTGTGTGTGTGTGTTTGTTTCTTTCAGACCATTGCAGATGTGATCAGAACCTGCCTCGGCCCGCGGGCCATGATGAAGGTGAGACCAGCAACTCTGATAGTCAGCTGATCAATGAAAACAAAGAATGATTAATCAACTGATTGATGACTGATCGTGTGTGTGTGTGTGTGTGTGTGTGTAGATGTTGCTGGACCCGATGGGAGGAATCGTGATGACCAACGATGGAAATGCAATCCTCAGAGAGGTAACACACACACGCAGACACACACAAACACACACACGCAGACACACACACACACACACATACTGACAGCATCCTGCGTCTCCATGGTAACAGATCCAGGTTCAGCATCCTGCAGCCAAGTCTATGATTGAGATCAGCCGCACCCAGGACGAGGAGGTCGGAGACGGGACCACGTCCGTCATCATCTTAGGTGAGACAGGACGTGTGTGTGAGACAGGCAGGACGTGTGTGTGAGACAGGCAGGAAGTGTGTGTGTGTGTGTGTGAGACAGGCAGGAAGTGTGTGTGTGTGTGTGTGTGGCAGGACGTGTGTGTGAGACACAGACGTGTGTGTGAGACAGGCAGGAAGTGGTTAATGGTATTGTGATGGTGGGTGTGTGTGTGTGAGAAGGAGGAGAGCAGGCAGAGGGTGGTAGGGGGGACAGGCGGACGGGGGGGGGTGGGGGTGTGGGTGGAACGGCAGGAATGTGTGTGTGGGGGTTGGGTGTGGGAGACGGGCAGGAGTTGGTTGGGGTGGGTGAGAGACAGGCAGGAAGGTTGTGGGGGTTGTGTGGGTGTGTTGTGTTGGAGACGGCCAGAAAGTGTGGGGGTTGTGAGAGCGGGCAGGATGTGGTGTGTGTGTGTGTGAGAAGAACGGCAGAAGGTTGTTAGGGTGTGGGGGTGGGTGGACGGGGGCAGAAGTGTGTTGGTGGGTGGTGGACGGAGAAGTGTGGTGTGGGTTGTTGTGGGGTGTTGTGGGTTGTGGGGGTGTGTTTGAGACGGCAGGAAGTGTGTTGAGGCCGGCAGGAAGGTGGGTGTGTGAGGCCGGCAGAGATGGTTACAGTGCTGTCTAGTAACAGGAGATCGGGTTCAACTCCAGCCGCCTTTTATAAAGGTCTGTTTTGGCTAGTGCCGCCATACGCCGACGTGGAAAAGCACTCTACATCGAGTGCCCCCAGTCAACTTAAAAATGTCGAGCCAGCCACTGCTACGCATGTGATTTCCTCTAAAGCAGCAAGTCCATTGAAAATCTTTTTGAACTGTTTTGTTGACCATGACCCTCTCACTTTCAAGTTCAATGGAAACCGACTGCACAAATAGTAATTTGGTAGGAAAAACAAGGCAGACAAACAGTATTGTCTCTTGCGCAATCGGCCAGCGCGCTCGGCTGTAAGAGAGGTTGGTGGTTCAAGCCACCCAGGGACGATGAACGTTGTGTTCTCCCTGAGAACACAATGGCATGTGAGCGCCTGTTGGACTCTACCCAGAATGATCCGAACTTGCTAAAATTTCCCGGTGACTAATAGATTCTACACTTATTGGCATTCTAATGTGGTTGTCTTGTTGAAATGCTACTTCACTTATTCAAAATATTACTTGAAAACTCTAAAAAGAAGGCAATCAAGTCGCCGTGGCTTAGTCTTAGATGGTTAAACGTACCTTTCTTGTAAACAGGGGATCCCGATTCAAATCCGCGGGGGGGTGCCTTTTTTCGGGGTGTTATGGTAGCGTGCCTTGCCGACGATGGAAATCACTCTCACATCGAGTGCAACCAGTTCAACTTAAAAATGTCGGCCAAGCCACTGCTAAGCCGTCGTGCTTCCTCTAAGCAGCAATCCATGCATTTTTTTGAACTGTTTTGTTGACCCTCTGTACTGGTCCCAGCTGGTTGTTTTGTGTGAATGCTCATTCATTCCTCAAATGTTACTTTGAAACTCTTAAAAAAAGGAAACAATGGCCTCCATGGCCTTAGCTGTTAAAATTGCCTGTCTAGTCAACAGGAGATCCTGGGTTCCTGACCTCTCACTTTTTCCCGTTCAATGAGCTCAGACTGCTGACCTGCTAAAATTCCCAGGTGACTATTAGATTCTACACTTATGGCATCACTGGGGTTGTTTGTCTGTGAATGCTTTTTGCTTAATTTCACTTCATATTCATGTTTTTACTTGAAACTCTAAAAAGATGGCACAAATCAATGGCACGTTTGCTTAGATGGTTTAAGTGCCGTTTGTACAACAGGGAAGATCTGCGTGCAAATTCCCAGCCTTGCCTATTTTTGACGCCGGTCTGGTAGTAGCGCGCCCTTCCCGACGATGTTGAAAAGCACTCTCCATCGAGTGCTGCAAACCCCGTCAACTTAAAAAATGTGGCCAAGACCCACTGCAAGCACTCGTGATTCCTTAAAGCAGCAAGTCATGAATCTTTTTGAACTGTTTTGTTGACCCTGAACGGTCCCAGCTGGTTGTTTTGTTGTGAATTCTAATTTCATTTCATTCAATGTTTACTTGAACACTTAAAAAACGGAAAATCAATGGCGCCTGGCTTAGATGTTTAAATTGGCCCCTTTCTAGTACACAGGAGATCCTGTTTTCCTGACCTCTCACTTCAAGTTTCATGAGCTCAGCATGGCTGACCTGCCTACAATTCTCCAGGTGACTACTTTACGATTCTACACTTATTGCTTCTCTAATGTTTTGTTTTGTGTGAATGCTAATTTCACTTCATCAAATGTTTACTTGAAACCTAAAAGAATGGCAATCAATGGGCACCATTGGCTTGATGGTTAAAGTGCTGTCTGTAAACGGCGATCTGCGTGCAAATCCCAGCCGTTCCTATTTTTGACGCCGTTATGTTAGCGCGCCATCCGACGAGGAAATGAAAAGCACTCTCGCATGAGTGCAACCAAGTCACTTAAAAAGTCGAGCCGAAAGGCCACTGCTAAATAACGCAATCGTGATTCTCTAAGCAGCAGCCATGAAATTGAAATCTTTTTGATGAACGTTTTGTTTGACCATACTGGTCCCAGCTGTTGTTTTGTGTGAATGCTAATTCATTTCATTCAATGTTTACTTGAAACTCTAAAAAAGGCGGCAATCAAATGGCGCCGTTGCTTATATGGTTAAAGTGCTGTCTTTGTAAACAGGAGATCCTGGGTTTCAAATCCCCAGCGGTGGGTTCCTGTTTTTCGTGTCTGTCTTAGGTTAGCGTGCCATTGCCGACGATGGGCAAGCACTCTCACATCGAGTGCAACCCAAGTCAGTCAACTTAAAAAGCCCAGCCAAGCACTCCTTAAGCAATCGTGTTGATTCCTCTAAAGCAGCAGCAAGTCTGAAATATTTTTGAAAACCTTTTGTTCTGTTGACCCGGACTCTGCGTCCTTGCGGTGTTTTGTGTTGAATTCTAATTTCATTTCATTCAAATGTTACTTGTGACTCTTAAACAAAAAAAAAGGAATCAAGCGCCATGGCTAGATGGTTAAATTGCCTGTCTAGGTAAACCGGAGACCCTGGGTTCTGACCCTTCCCTTTTCAAGGTCCCAATGAGCTCAGAATGAGCGACTGCCTAAAATTTCTCAGGTGATACTAGATATTACACTTATTGCATTCTACTGTGGTTGTTTTGTGTGATGCTAATTTCACTCATTCAAATGTTTACTTGAAAACTCTAAACGATGGCAATCAATGGCACCGTGGCTTAGATGTAAAGTGCCTGTTGTAAACAGGAGTCCTGACGTGCAAATCCCAAGCCGTGCCATTTTTGACGCCGGTTATGGTTGCGTGCCCTTTGCCGACGATGGATGGAAAGCACTCTCCACATCGAGTGCAACCAATCACTTAAAAAGTCGAGCCAAGCCATCCTAAGCAATCGTGAATTCCTCTACGCAGCAAAGGTCCATGAAACTATTTTGAATGTTTGTTGACCCTGATGGTCCCAGCTGGTTGTTTTGTTGTGGAATGCTAATTCATTTTCATTCAAATGTTACTTGAATGGAAACTCTAAAAAAAAAGGAAAACAAATGGCGCCGTGGCTCGATGGTTAAAGTGCCGTCTAGTAAAACAGGAGATCCTGGGTTCCAACTCCCAGCGGCCTTTTTATAAGGTCTTCCCCATCCGTGGTGGGGGGGTGTGGGTGTGTGGTCCCGATGGGAGGACTCGTGATACCACGATGGAAATGCAATCCTCCGAGAGGTAACACCCACTGCAGACCACCACAACAAACACACACAGCGACAACAAACACACACATATGACAGCATCCTGGTCTCCATGGTAACAGATCCAGGTTCAGCATCCTGCAGCCAAGTCTAGATTGAGATAGCCGCACCCAGACGAGAGGTCGGGGACGGGACCCGTCCGTCATACTAGTGGAGACAGAGTGTGTGTGAGACGGCGACGTGTGTGTGAGACAGGCAGAAGTGTGTGTGTGTGTGTGTGTGTGTGTGTGTGTGGTGTGTGGTGTGTGTGTGAGGACAGGCAAGGACTGTGTGGTGTGGTGTGTGTGTGAGACAGGCGGAAGTGGTGTGTGTGTGTGTAAGCCGGCAGGAAGTGTGTGTGTGTGTGGAGACAGGCAGGCGTGTGTTGCGGACAGGCAGGGACGTGTGTTTGAGACAGGAGGGAAGTGTGGGTGTGTGGGTGGTGTTTGTGTGAGAGAGAGAGACATGCAGGAGTGTGTGTGTGTGAGGAAAGCAGGACTTGTGGGTGTGTGGGGTGTGTGATAGGGCAGGACGTGTGCTGCTCGCTTTGCCGCACTTCCCGTGCCCTCCTCCGCGCGCCCCCGTGGTGTGTTAGCTCCCCCCATTCTTGTTTCCCCGCCGCAGATCCCTCTGTCCCCTGTTTCTGCCCCGCGCTTCCGTGCCTGTTTCTCGTGTCAGTGTCCCCCTTATTTTGTTATGGTGTATTTTTTTTTTTTTCAGGCCCCCACCACCCCCCCCGTCTTCGCTTCCACTTGGCGTTGTGTGGGTGTTGTTGTGTGGTGGTGTGTGTGTGTGAGAACGGGCAGGAAGTGTGTGTGTGTGTGTGAGACGGGAGGTGAAGTGTGTGTGTGTGTGTGTGAACGGGCGGAAGTGTGTGTGTGGGTGGTTGGTGTGAGACGGCAGGAAGTTGTGTGTGTGGGTGAGACGGCAGTAAGTGTGTGTTGTGTGGTGTGTGTGTGGTGTGTGGTGTGTGTTGTGTGTGAGACATGAAGGAATTTTGTGTTAGGCCGCAGGAAGTGGTGTGTGTGAGCCGGAGGAAGTTGGTGTGGGGGACGGCAGGACGTGT
>NC_040023.1:11249301-11296141 GCF_000972845.2 Larimichthys crocea
CTGCCGGCCTCACACACCCACCTTCCTGCCGGCCTCAACACACTTCCTGCCGTCTCAAACACACCCCCACAACCCACAACACCCCACAACAACCCACACCACACTTCTCCGTCCACCACCCACCAACACACTTCTGCCCCCGTCCACCCACCCCCACACCCTAACAACCTTCTGCCGTTCTTCTCACACACACACACACCACATCCTGCCCGCTCTCACAACCCCCACACTTTCTGGCCGTCTCCAACACAACACACCCACACAACCCCCACAACCTTCCTGCCTGTCTCTCACCCACCCCAACCAACTCCTGCCCGTCTCCCACACCCAACCCCCACACACACATTCCTGCCGTTCCACCCACACCCCCACCCCCCCCCGTCCGCCTGTCCCCCCTACCACCCTCTGCCTGCTCTCCTCCTTCTCACACACACACACCCACCATCACAATACCATTAACCACTTCCTGCCTGTCTCACACACACGTCTGTGTCTCACACACACGTCCTGCAAGTGTGTGTGTGTGAGACAGGCAGGAAGTGTGTGTGTGTGTGTGTGAGAGACAGGCAGGAAGTGTGTGTGTGTGTGTGAGAGAGACAGGCAGGAAGTGTGTGTGTGTGAGACAGGCAGGAAGTGTGTGTGAGACAGGCAGGAAGTGTGCAGAGTGTCTGACAGGAAGTGTGTGTGTGTGTGTGTGTGTGTGTGTGTGTGTGTGTCTGCAGCTGGAGAGATGTTGTCTGTGGCCGAGCAGTTTCTGGAGCAGCAGATGCATCCGACCGTCATCATCAGCGCCTACAGACGAGCTCTGGAGGACATGTTGGACACGCTGAAGGAGATCAGGTACACACCCCGCCAAAATAAAACAGCAGTGTCATGAAGGAGATCAGGTACACACCTCGCCAAAATAAAACCGCGTCGTCTGGTTCCAGCATTCCTGTGGACACGTCGGACCGCTCCATGATGCTGAAGATCGTCCACTCGGCCATCAACACCAAAGCGCTGAGTCGCTGGTCTGAGCTCGCCTGCAGCATCGCTCTGGACGCCGTTCGCACCGTGGAGCTCGAGGAGAACGGACGCAAAGAGATCGACATCAAGAAGTACGCCAAAGTGGAAAAGGTACGACTTCCTGTCCCACACTGAGCGCCACTCAACTTCCTGTAACCTGTGCTGCGTTCAGGGTCACTTCCTGTAACCTGTGCTGCGTTCAGGGTCACTTCCTGTAACCTGTGCTGCGTTCAGGTTCCAGGTGGGATCATCGAGGACTCGTACGTGCTGAAAGGTGTGATGGTGAACAAAGACGTGACACACCCGAGGATGAGACGCCTCATCAAAAATCCACGAATCGTCCTGCTGGACTGTTCACTGGAGTACAAGAAGGGCGAGAGCCAGGTAACACACACACACACACACACACACACACACAGAGTCAGGTTGTTCTCAGCAGTAGATAACTCATCCGGCCTGACTTCACCTCCTCTAAATGTGTGTGTGTGTGTGTGTGTGTGTGTGTGTGTGTGTGTGTGTGTGTGTGTGTGCAGACAGACATAGAGATCAGTAAGGAGGAGGACTTTGCGAGGATCCTGCAGATGGAGGAAGAATACATCCAACAGATCTGTGAGGACGTCATCCGCCTGAAGCCAGACCTGCTGTTCACGGAGAAGGGCATCTCCGGTACACACACACACACACACACACAGAGGTAACACGTGAAGAGCAGAGTCACATGACCGTCACGTTATCTGTGTGCTGATCAGCTAACCAGGCGTATGATTGGCTCATCGATGTCACGTGTCATGAACACGAAGTGACCTGGCGGTGACGTGTGCTTCCTGTCTCTCAGATCTGGCTCAGCACTACCTGATGAAGGCGAACATCACCGCCATCCGCCGTGTGAGGAAGACTGACAACAACCGCATCGCCAGGTGACCTGCTGATGACATCACACTCTTCACCCAATCAGCTGGAGGTGGACACACCTTTAACTGTGTGTGTGTGTGTGTGTGTGTGTCAGGGCATGTGGGGCTCGCATCGTCAGCCGGACCGACGAGCTGCGTGAGGAAGATGTTGGAACGGGGGCGGGGCTGTTTGAGGTGAAGAAGATCGGAGACGAGTACTTCACCTTCGTCACCGAGTGTAAAGACCCCAAAGCCTGCACCATCCTGCTGCGAGGAGCGAGCAAGGAGATCCTCGCTGTGAGGCCGCCGCCTTTAACCTCTTCATCATCTTCATCATCATCAAGTTTATCATGCTGACCCTGTCTGTCTGTCCGTCCTCAGGAGGTGGAGAGGAACCTTCAGGATGCCATGCAGGTGTGTCGTAACGTGCTGCTCGACCCGCTGCTGTTGCTCGGCGGCGGCGCCGTGGAGATGGCGGTGTCAAAGCGTCTGATGGAGCGTTCCCGTGCTCTGACCGGCGTCGAACAGTGGCCGTACCGTGCTGTGGCCCAGGCTCTGGAGGTCATCCCCCGAACCCTGATCCAGAACTGTGGAGCCTCCACCATCAGGGTGCTGACATCACTGAGGGTAAAACTTTATTTATAACAACACGAGCTGACATCACTGAGGGTAATATGACGTATTGATGATGTCACTCTGTCTCAGGCCAAGCACACTCAGGAGAACAGCGTCAGTTGGGGTGTGGATGGTGAGACAGGCTGTCTGTCTGACATGTCTGTTTTGGGCATCTGGGAGCCGTTTGCCGTCAAAGCTCAGACCTACAAGACCGCCATGGAGGTGAGACACTACACACTGACACCTGATTGATTGTCTGATTGACTGATTGATTGATTGATTGATTGTCTGATTCATTGTCTGATTGATTGATTCATTCATTCATTCATTGTCTGATTCATTGTCTGATTGATTGATTGATTCATTGTCTGATTCATTGTCTGATTGATTGATTGACTGATTGATTGATTAATTGATTGGTTGTCTGATTGATTGATTCATTGATTCATTGTCTGATTGATTGATTGACTGACAGCCTGTCTGACTCGCTCTGCTCTGTGTTTTCAGACGGCCATCTTGTTGCTGCGTATTGATGACATCGTCTCTGGTCACAAGAAGAAAGACAAAGACGGTCAGATGGGAGGACCGGGAGCCGAGTAGCTCCACGCTGGTCCAGGTCAACATCAGAGTCTGTGTGTGTGCGTGTGTGTGTGCGTGTGTGTGTGTGTGTGTGTGTGTGTGTGTGTGTGTGCGTGCGTGTGTGTGTGTGTGTGTGTGTACCAGACGACTCAATGAAACTGAAAAAAGTCAATAAAGTTCAAGTTCAAACCTGTTTGTGTTTGTCACTTCTTCAAAGATCAGTAAAGATTATTGATGTGATTATTGATCAGCTGAAAGGTTCAACGTGTTTCTCCATGAAACGTGTCACAGTTCATGTGACGCTCCTCACGTTAAACTACAAAGTGTGATGGACTACAAACGGCTCCATGTTGTTGTTGGTCTCTGCGTGTTTGCAGGATTTAAAGATGTAAACAAAGTGTTAGTGAGTTGCTCAGCCTACACACACACACACACACACACACTAATCAATGATCATCAGCTGACTTCACACACACACGTTAATCAATGATCATCAGCTGACTTCACACACACACACGTTAATCAATGATCATCAGTGACTTCACACACACACACGATAATGATCAGCTGACTTCATGATGATCTGCATCACAGTTATAGACGCTCTGACGTCACACTGAACGTCACATTCATGTTTACATTTATCTCAATGGACAACTTATTAACAACGTTTACACAACGTTTGTCAAACACTGCACGCAGCTCCACAGTCAACAGAACACACCGTGACGTCATCGCTTTTTGCTGCCGAATTGAATTGTGGGACCTCACCGTCAATTTAAATACAGTGGCCGGATGGAGGGCGGGGCTTGTGAGCGATCAGCTGACATTTGAAGGAGGGTGGTCATGTGACCCACTCAGTCACAACAAAGATGGCGGCGGTGGAGACGGAGCGGATCGGCAGAGTTTGTGCTGCGATCTGTCTGCTGTCTGTCTGCAGCCTGTGCAGAGGACACACACAGGACAGACAGGTGAGCACACGGGACAGACAGGTGAGCACACGGGACAGACAGGTGAGCACACGGGACAGACAGGTGAGCACACGGGACAGACAGGTGAGCACACGGGACAGAGCGACAGGTCCAGGGCGGGAAAAACAACAAGAGACAGGAAGTGAAAGCGACTATTCACGTGACTCCAGAGACAAACATCAGACCAAGTGTCGCCATTTAAACAAACAACATGTTAAACACATGTAACATGTTAAACACATGGAACATGTTAAACACGTGTAACATGTTAAACACATGTAACATGTTAAACACATGTAACATGTTTTCAACAGTTTAACATGTTCAGCACAGTCTGTAATGATTTTCCATGTATCAGCTGTTTTATTTCTATTTGTTCAAACAAAACTTTCAAACTTCCTGAATCTGACGTGTGTGTATATGTATGTATATATATACACACAATATTGACGTCCCCGCAGACTGTCTAAAACCTGGACGTAGTCTCCGTGACGTCCCCACAGACTGTCTAAAACCTGGACGTAGTCTCTGTGACGTCCCCACAGACTGTCTAAAACCTGGACATAGTCTCTGTGACGTCCCCGCAGACTGTCTAAAACCTGGACATAGTCTCTGTGACGTCCCCACCTGTCACAGTTCACACAGCTCTCAGGTGTCTTCATGTTGCATGAACTCCTTTGTGTTTGAACAGGTGTTGATAGAGTTGAACCCCGGCTCTCCCTCGCCGCCTCCTGGCGACCTGCTGCACGCGAGAGCTGTAGGAGACAATGACACGCTTCACTTCCTGTTCTGCAGCCAGGGGGCACCAACCCTGCTGCTTGTCCACACCAACACTTCTTTTTCTACTGTCAAGGTCTGTTTACATGTCGACTCCACCACAAAACCTTCAACCCACGAGCCGTCTGATTGGTGCACACCTGATGTGAACTTTCTGTTTCTCTCTCTCAGGTGAACTGGACCCAGTTTAACAATCGGACCCACAGCGGTGGGCTGACGGTGGAGCCAGAGAGCAGCATCCTGTACAGCACTGCCGTCGTCTTCAACCGGGTTAGACACATCCACCTTAAACAGTCCACCTTAAACTACTACCTTAGCCTTGTCTTCCTGATTGCCGTACACCTTTTGTCCTCTAGGGTCAAAATGACGTCTCCTGGTTTGACTGTTGTTGAAAGTATACATAGTTAACATAGACGAGTTATATAAGAGTATAAAAATAAAGACAGAGAGCCACAGGTCGGATTCAAACCCTTTGTACACGGGCGGCTGCTCCACCAGCTGAGCTGAACGACGCCCCGAACATTTGAATGTTTTTAATGGCAGCACATAATCACACACTTTGTCCTCTGGCGTCAAAATGATGAGGAGCTCCATGAGGTGGAGCTGTTAAACTAGTCTGTCCACCTTAAACCAGTCAGTCCACCTTAAACTAGTCTGTCTACTTCAAATCAGATAGTCCACCTTAAACCAGTCAGTCTACCTTAAAGTGATGATGTCACATCATGTCTGATGACATCATGGCGTGGCGTGTTTTTTCTAGCTGTTGGAGTACGATGACGTCAACGACACGGCCGACCCGACCTCTGACCTTTTCCCGCCGTATGACCTTCAGGACTTCAGGTGGTCTCGCCTCAACCTGTCGGGTCTGACCGCTCTGCTCTGCGGAAATACTGCCGCCTCCTCCAACGGATCGCTCTGCCTGCAGGTGTGCTGTCTGTCTGTCTGCCTGTCGCCGTGGTGACATCATGGTCATGTGACCCTAATGAAACTTTTTTTTCCAGCTGTCGTTGTTTGAGACAGAGGGGCGTGGTCAGCACTGGCCCCGCCTCCTTCACACTGCTAACTCCTCCCAGTTGAGGGTGTGGCTTGACGGTGTGTTGCCACGGGCAACTCGTTCCAGGTTCCTATTGGAGCTCCAGTCAGTGGGCGGGGCTTCTCCTCTGAGCAGAGTGGAGGTTCATCGCTCCATAGACGACGAGTTCACGCCGTCCATCTTCAAGGTGATGCTAACTGTGCTAACAGCCTTCTATTGTGACGACTCAGGTGTGTGTGTGTGAGGTCACTCAGGTGTGTGTGTGAGGTCAGGTCACTCAGGTGTGTGTGTGTGTGTGAGGTCAGGTCACTCAGGTGTGTGTGTGAGGTCAGGTCACTCAGGTGTGTGTGTGTGTGAGAGGTCAGGTCACTCAGGTGTGTGTGAGGTCAGGTCACTCAGGTGTGTGTGTGTGGTGAGGTCACTCAGGTGTGTGTGTGAGGTCAGGTCACTCAGGTGTGTGTGTGTGTGTGTGTGAGAGGTCAGGTCACTCAGGTGTGTGTGTGTGTGAGGTCAGGTCACTCAGGTGTGTGTGTGAGGTCAGGTCACTCAGGTGTGTGTGTGTGTGTGTGAGGTCACCTGTCAGGTATCTATTTAAATCAGGTCATCTAAACAGGAAGTCATTAAATGTTTCCATGGTTACAGCTGAATATACAGTAGATGACATCATTAAATATTTTGTGGGTAATGAATGGAGTGATCTGATTGGCTGATGACCTGCGTTGACCTCCCAGGTGTCTCAGTGGACTTCGGCGCTGAACAACAGTTCTGATGTTCTGGGTTTCGTCCAGTGGAAGCCGGTGGCGTACCGTCAGGCCGACCCGGCTCTGGAAGACGCCGCGCCGTGTCGTCACTCCGAGCCACGGCCTCAGAGCGGCGAGGCGGTGGCGGCAGTGTCTGGTCTGATCCGAGCGTTCTACAAGGAACCGGAGGCGACGGGCCTGAACGTGAGCTTCGGGCTGGCGGGTGATCCGTTCTACAACAGCACCAAGTTTCTCAGCTGGTCGGTGTCACGCACAACATTGTCTGAACATTAGCGTCAAACGGTGAACTAACTCTTCCTGTTTCCTGCAGGACGCTGCTGGTGGGCGTCGGCTCGCCGCCCGTGGACTCTTTCTCGCCACTGGTCATCGGCATGATGGCGGTTGGTTTGGGAACTCCCATGATCCTCCTGCTGCTGGGCGGGATCTGCGTTTGCACCCGGAAGAGGGCGGTGGCAACGGCCTACGAGCCAATCAACTGATGGCAGTTTTTGATCATGTGACATCACTCTGCATCAGCCAATCAGGACTCAGGAGACTTTTAAACATGTTTTTACCTGATGTGACACACTGCAAGAAGACTTCCTGTCTGTGACTGTCAACCAATCAAAAGCTCAGCTCACTGCAGGTGTTTGAACAGAACCACGGAGCAGGCCTGGTTCTGAACCTCAATAAAACGTTCCAACTCAAACATTCTCGTTCTTTATTTTCTGACCAATCACAGAAGGTTTACATCAGAACAAAGTGAGCTGACACCAGAACCACCAACAGAACCATCTGTCCCTTTTACAGCCCCTATTGGACACAGTTCTGGTCCTGGAAAACAATGATCTAAATTAAACGTAAAGGCAAAACAGTCTTTCCTGACGTGTCAGGTCTGGTTCTGATCCAGTTCAGGCTGGATTTAGTCCAGCAGACTCTAAACAGTTCTCGAGTCCTGGTCCAGTCCAGACCCCAGCTCGCTTTAACCTCCACGTTATAGTAGATAAACACACTCGGTCCAGGTGTCTCTGCCGTCCTAGATGGACTCGATCTGGCGCCGGACCTTCTCGGAGGCAAGCCGGTCGAGCCAGCGTTGACGGACAACCACCAGGACGCCGAACAGAGCTGTCAGAGCCAACATGGCCGCCTCAAACTTCCAGAAGAGATGCTCCTCCATCACAGTGGAGCGACAGCTGACGGAGAAAGAGGGTGGAGTTAGTACAGCCTCTGAGACCAACAGACTGGACACTGCTGGGTTCAGAGGTCTGGTTCTGGTTCTGACCTCTTGTGCTCGTCCCTGTTGGATTTGGTGCAGTTGACTCGCTCCACGTATCCCGTCGCTCCGCACGCTGACCACGTCCTCTGAAACACAAACAGTCGTCACGTTAAACATGCTGTTGTCAAGACGACTGCGGGTTGTTTTCAGGACACTTACAGTCTGGAAGGCGTTACACTGCAAACACTCTGTGGTCACTACGAAGTCCTCCAGCAGCCAGCAGGGGGCGACCACCGCTTTCACCACTGCAGAAGAAGGAGGACAGGTTAGAGGTCAAAGGTCAGGGGTTAGAGGTCAGAGCACTGTCATTCCACAAAGCCTGCATTTTCCCAGCATTCCTTGCAATACCTGAGGTTCTCTCATCACTCAGCAGAGCCGCTCCAAAGACCCTGAAACAACAGAACATGTCCTCATTGATGATCAATCAGAACCAAACAGAACCGGTCTGAATGGGCCGTGAGCTGACCTGAGCGACACGAGGCCCCAGAACAGAGCGTGGAGGACGAGCACTCGAGGCCGACAGCAGGCCATGGGAATCCGACAGTCGCTCTCCATCAGCCGGCTCCTCCACCAGGACGACGCCGCAGCCACCCTGACCCGTCACTGACCCGGTTCTGGACCCGTTTCCTGTCCGACTCGCAGCTGGTTTCCTGTCTATCAGTCTGTTTCCATGGTAACCTAAATGTTTCCATTAAATAAACAAATGAATCGTCATTATTAATGATGTCACGTGACATCATGTGATGCAGCACAAAGACGAAGCGTCTGTGGGGTCAGAGTACGTCTACGTTACGACTACGTTACTTCAGCGTTACGACTACGTTACTTCAGCGTTACGACTACGTTAACGTTACGACTACGTTACTTCAGCGTTACGACTACGTTACTTCAGCGTTACGACTACGTTAACGTTACGTCTACGTTAGTTCAGCGTTACGTCTACATTACTTCTGCGTTACGTCTACGTTACTTCTGCGTTACGTCTACGTTACTTCTGCGTTACGTCTACGTTACTTCAGCGTTACGTCTACGTTACTTCAACGTTACGTCTACGTTACTTCTGCGTTACGTCTACGTTACTTCAGCATTACGTCTACGTTACTTCAGCGTTACGTCTACGTTACTTCAGCGTTACGTCTACGTTACTTCAGCGTTACGACTACGTTACTTCAGCGTTACGACTACGTTTAACGTTACGTCTACATTACTTCAGCGTTACGTTAACGTTACGTCTACGTTAGCGTTACATCTACGTTACTTCAGCGTTACGTCTAGGTTAACGTTACGTCTACGTTAACGTTACGTCTACATTATTTCAGCGTTACGTCTACGTTACTTCAGCGTTACGTCTAGGTTAACGTTACGTCTACGTTTACGTTACGTCTACATTACTTCAGCGTTACATCTACGTTACTTCAGCGTTACGTCTACGTTAACGTTACGTCTACATTATTTCAGCGTTACGTTAACGTCTACGTTTACGTTACGTCTACATTACTTCAGCGTTACGTTAACGTTACGTCTACGTTACTTCTTCAACACAAACTTTCAGGTCTTTGTTTGTTTGTTGTAGCGTCAGTTAACAGGTTAGCTACCACGGCGCTAATTGCGTTTGAACTGACCGATGATAAACTAATAATTAACAAAGCAACATATTAATTAATTAACATAATCAACGATGTGCTGCCCAGCTGCTAGACTGCTAATGCTAACTGTCAGCAGGCTGTATTTACCTACAAAGAGCAGTTAGCCTGTTAGCCTGTTAGCTCGCCGTTAGCTTCACGAACACTCACCGTCATTCGCTCAGCCGCCATTTTAAGTGAGCGCGGGAAACAGAGGCGACAAAGCCGTTAAAACCGGCAGAGACACAAACTGACCGTTAACTCTGTCGACTTAAAGCACCGAATCCGTCCGAACCCTCCGCGGCCTGACACCGGAGAACCACCGGTTTATAATACAAGAACGCTTCCGGTGCGGGAGTTTTCAAAATAAAAGCAACCTCCTCAAATTTCAGACATTTTTCACGTTTATTTCTAAAATACAGACACCGGAAGCGGATGAACACACGGAGACAACATGACGACATTAAAGTGATGACGACATTAAAGTGATGACGAACGGGAGACTTGGTTAATAACCTTTATTTTGAAACATATCACTTCTTGTCCTCTACGTGTTTCCTGTGCAGCCTCAGTGTCGTGTTGGAAAGGCAAACGTCAGGGATGACGTCATCATGACTTCCTGTCTCATGTATCGTCATCGACAGCTGACGATGATGAAGAACCCGGGGGAGAGTCAGGTGACACAGCTGTAATCACCTGACCTCAGGTGACCTCAGGTGACCTCAGGTAAGGTCAGAGACTGTGGACGAAGAACTGTGAACACCTGGAGCCACGAGGACACCAACACACCTGACCAGACTGAAGCTGCTGACTCCGCCCACTCCAACAGAACTTCTCCAAGTTACACTGAGAGACAGACAGGTGGAGAGACAGACAGGTGGAGAGACAGAGAGACAGACAGGTGGAGAGTGAGACAGTGTGATTGCTCACAGTCTGTCCTCAGCTGGTCTGTAGTCAGTTTACCAGCACGGTGACTCTGCGTCTCTTCAGACGTCGACACAGTCCAGGTAACCGCCTGAAGACGGAGGGGATGGCGCCCGAGTCCATTGACACGTCCACCTGACAGAGGACAGAGACCAACTGAGTCCACCACCGCCCCAGTTGAGGGTGTGTCCCCCTACAGCTGTCCACCACCGCCCTGTCCCCCTACAGCTGTCCACCACCGCCCTGTCCCCACATGTTGTCTCACAGTCCTTCATATTATTGATCGTGTTCTCCCAGCATGCACTTGTCGTACCTGTAGCGTGGGTGTTGCAGGAGTGAGGTGAGGCAGACTGCAGGTGACTCTCTGCAGACAGACGAGCAGGACCAACAACACACACACATTCATCCTCATCTGTCAATGATCAGTCAATCAATCAATCAATCAATCAATCAATCAATCAATCAGTCGGTCAATCAATCAGTCAATCAATCAGTCAATCAATCAATCAGTCAATCAATCAATCAGTCAATCAATCAGTCAATCAATCAATCAGTCAATCAATCAATCAATCAGTCGGTCAATCAATCAGTCGGTCGGTCCTCCACAGGCTCTTCTCTTCTTCTTCTTCTTCTGCTGTGTAAGTCCAAACAGGAAGTGATAATCTTCTTATTGCGGTTTGGGAGCCACGTGACCAGATGATGACGTCACTCTGAGCTCCTCCAATTAGCAGGCTAGTGACGTGTTTGTCTGTGACGTAACAGAGCTAAGAAGACAGGTAGTGACGTCAGATCAAACTCAATGTAAAGTTAGCCACAACACTGGTTAGAGCTTCCGGTACAGCCCTTCACAATAAGACTCGTTCAGAGTCAGAATAATGTCGCGCCAGCGTTTAGGCTTTTATTTTGAAACTCGTCCCCGGAAGCGCCCGGTGATGTTTGAAGTCTGTTATCAGAACAAATCGTTAGCCGAGTGTCGGTAACGGAACCAGAACCGACACAGGTTCGTTCTGTAAACAAAGCAGGGATGGACCGACACCGCGAGCAGCCGAATGTGGAAGAACCGGGTCCGAAGGCGCGAGGAACAGGTTCGTGTTCTGCTGCACGCGGGTTTTACTGCTCTGCTAAAGCTAAGCTAATGTTCACTGCTGTCAGTCAGCTTCCGCTTCCGCTTCCGCTTCACTTTAATTATTCATCACGAAGCTAACGTTAGCTTAGCATCAGCGGCTGTATTCGGCCTGGACATCACCATGGCAACGGACAACGTCACCATGGCAACCTGACGTCCTCCGAGGCGTCACGTGCTGCAGCTGCTCTGGTTCTTTAAAGTTCCACCATGGAGGAGATCTGGTTCTCGTGGTCACAGTGGAGGTTCTCGTGGTCATAGAGGAGGTTCTCGTGGTCATAGAGGAGGTTCTCGTGGTCACAGTGGAGGTTCTTGTGGTGACAGTGGAAGTTCTCGTGGTCATAGAGGAGGTTCTCGTGGTCATAGAGGAGGTTCTCGTGGTCATAGCGGAGGTTCTCTTGGTCACAGTGGAGGTTCCCGTGGTCACAGTGGAGGTTCTCGTGGTCACAGAGGAGGTTCTCGTGGTCACAGTGGAGGTTCTCGTGGTCATAGAGGAGGTTCTTGTGGTCACAGTGGAGGTTCTCGTGGTCATAGAGGAGGTTCTCGTGGTCATAGAGGAGGTTCTTGTGGTCACAGTGGAGGTTCTCGTGGTCAAAGAGGAGGTTCTCGTGGTCACAGTGGAGGTTCTCGTGGTCATTGTGAAGGTTCCATCTCGATCATTTTTTGTAATCGAGTTACTCAAGGTATTCAAGGAATCATTGAAGCCCTATTCTCGTGGTCAGAGGTTCTCGTAGAGGTTCTAGGTAGGGATGGGTATGAAGAAGTGGTTCCAGTTCCCGACTTTGCAGTGCTGCTGTCGTCTCTGTAAAGTCAAACGTAATGTTTCACATACATGAAGAACTTTAGTCAAACCATGTTCTATACAGAACATCTTTTTTCCTTCTGCCCTCTGTCCCTTATGTGGTCACAAGAGGTTCTGGAGGTCTTCTGGTTTTTCCTAATGTTTGTGAATGTTTACCATTCTCGGCAGACCTGCAGCTGTCTGTGAGTCATGACGAAGAGTGGAACCCCTGTCTGGACCAGGAGGAACCACCAGAACCCCAGGAAGAGCCACCAGAAACCCCACATATTAAAGAGGAACAGGAGGAGGTGTGGTGTGGTCAGGTGGAGTTCACTCATGTTCATGTGAAGAGTGAAGATAATGAATGTTCAGGTGAGAACCATATGGAAGCATTTTTGTTTAACATGAGGAGAACCCAGAAATCCAAGAGAACCCAGTCCAGGATTCAATGCTCGCAAAGAACAACAAGAACAGAACAGTATTTAGACAATCTAAAGGAGACTCAAGGGGGTCTTTAGGAAGTTCTGGTATCCTTTAGTAGCTTTTAGTGTTCTTTAGGGGGTTCCAGTGGTCTGTTATGTGTTTTGAGTGTTCCTTTAGGTGGTTCTAGTGTTTCTGCAACATGACCAACCAGCTGGACTCACGTGTCTTTGTTTATTCTGTTTCCTGCAGACGTCCAGCAGCTGACAGCAAGTAAAGAAGAGGTTCCCCCTAGTCCAGGCCAGGAGGAGCCAGCAGAACCTCCACACATTAAAGAGGAGCAGGAGGAGGTGCAGGGAGGCCAGGAGGAGGTGCGGATCAGTCAAGAGGAGGTGTGGCCTCAGTCAGCATTGAACTCTCTGAACATCGTTGAACTTCCTGTCTGCGGCTCGAGGCGTCAGACCATGAAGAAACCGTTCAGGTGCTCTGAGTGTGGGAAGATGTTCGGCCGCAGTCCACACCTGAAGATCCACATGAGGACTCACACCGGAGAGAGACCGTTCAGCTGCTCGTTCTGCGGGAAGAGCTTCACTCAGAAAGTCAACCTGACGTATCACATGTCTGTCCACACCGGGGAGAAACGCTTCAGCTGCCGACTCTGTGGCGAGCGTTTCACCTGGTACACGCAGCTCAAAGGTCATCGGTGTGTTTGTGAGTCCTCGCAGAGCGACACGAGCAGAGAGGCCGAGGCTGGAGAGAAAACCTTCAGCTGCTCCGAGTGTGGCAAGATCTTCAGCCGCAAGGACAACCTGAACATCCACATGAGGATCCACACCGGAGAGAGACCGTTCAGCTGCTCCGTGTGCAGGAAGAGCTTCAAACATGGAGGTCACCTGACGCAGCACCTGTCCGTACACACCAAAGAAAACCGGTTCAGCTGCAGCATCTGCGACAGGAGGTTCACCTGGCTGTACCAGCTGAAGAGACACAGGTGTGTTGAAGAGTCCTCACAGCTTCAGGACGAGTTCACAGCTACACCCATCTCCGTGAAGACAACCGAGGATGATGACGAGGAGGAGATGTCTCAGTCCTCACAGCTTCAAACAGAACCGGACCAGAACTCAGATGCAGGTCCTCATTTAACACCTGATACTGATGACTGGACGAGGAGTCCAAACAACAGCCTTGGTCCCATCAGGAAGACTTTCAGCTGCTTCGAGTGTGGGAAAATATTCGGCCGCAAAGAACACCTGCAGACCCACGAGAGGATCCACACTGGAGAGAGACCGTTTAGCTGCTCGCAGTGCGGGAAGACGTTCGGCTGCAAGAGGTCGCTGCTCGGTCACATGACCAGTCACACGGGAGAGAAACCGTTCAGCTGCTCACAGTGCGGGAAAAGATTCGGCCGGATGGTCAACCTGAAGACGCACGAGAGACTTCACACGGGCGAACGGCCGTTCAGCTGCCCGTTCTGTGGTAAAGGTTTCACACAGAAGGTCCACATGACGCAGCACATGGCCGTCCACACCGGGGAGAAACAGTTCAGCTGCAGCGTTTGCAACAAGAAGTTTACCTGGCTCTCCGGCTTCAGGCGACACAAGTGTGGCAGCGAGCAGGTGGAGCTTGAGGAGAACCTGGATGTGGAACCGGGCGGGAAACCGTTTTGCTGCCGTCAGTGCGGCAACCGGTTCAATCACAAACACAACCTGAAGGCTCACCTGAGGATCCACAGCGGAGAGAAACCCTTCAGCTGCACTGTGTGCAGGAAAGGCTTTGCCGCCAGCGGCGCACTAAAGAAGCACCTGAGGACACACTCAGGGGAGAAACCGTTCACCTGCTCCGTGTGCAGTGTCCGGTTCACGCAGGGCGGGAACTTGAAGCGTCACATGGCCCAGCACATGGTGGGAACACGAGAGAAACCTTTCAGCTGCTCCGTCTGCGCCAAGAGCTTCACACAAGTGTCAAACATGAAGCGTCACATGATGCAGCACACCGCCACTGAGACAGGAAGTGAGGCTGCCATCAGGTCGGATCAGCAGGAAGTCACTGACTGAAAACCATCTGACAGCTGATCTGTATAAATCAATGATCTATGAATAAAAGAGTTTTATTGTGTCCACACAGTTATTCTTTAACAGTTCCTCTTTAAGCCCCCAGAACAAATGACCATCACAGAACTCCGCTTCCTGTATACTATGAGACGTTTATAGTTTAATCTGAGTTGTTTGTAGTTTAGTCTGACATGTTTGTAGTTTAGTCTGACATGTTTGTGGTTTAATCTGGCATGTTTGTAGTTTTTTAAACTGACTTTGACTGCAACACGTTTCCTTCATAAGAACAAACACCAGTTCAGCTGGACGAGAGACAAACAGTCAGTTTATCTGTCGACACGCTCAGTCCCCATGCAGACTCTTCATGAACTGTCCCCGAGAAAACAGCCTCAGTCTGGGCAGAGAGAGCCGGGTCAGTCCCTGTTCACTGATGGAGGTGATGAACTCTGCATGGTGGGCCAGGATCTCCATCACAACACAACCTGACAGCTTCCAGGAGAAACCCGCCAAAATAAAAGCATACCTATCAACATAATGATGTATATTTCTGGTTATACATCATTATGTTGAGTACCCAGAAAGCACTTATAAATTAAATAAAAATGTATTATTATTATTGATGACGACTTGAATGATCTATGACACAAAGATCAGAACTTTATTTAACAAGTTTAATTCAAAATGACTCATAAGCTGTGACACACTCTGTGGTCTAAAGGCTTAAAATGAAGAGTGCCACCAACATCAACACTGTAGCTCACCTCCACACATTTATATTATGTAATGTATACAATATAATATATCATTATATCGATGTAATATATAACTATAATATATCAATTTATATATGTAAATATATAATATGTAATATATAATTATATTATGTAATGTATATATGTAATATTTAATATGAAATATATATTTATATATTTAATATATTTAATATAAAATAGAATGTAATGTATAATATTTAATATTAGTATAATAGTAGTAGTCATGGTAGTTACTATTAGTAGTAGTATCAGTAGTATTACTTGTAGTATCAGTAGGATTACTTGTAGTATCAGCAGTATTACTTGTAGTGTTAGTAGTATCAGTAGGATTACTTGTAGTATCAGTAGTGTTACTTGTAGTGTCAGTAGTGTTAGTAGTATCAGTAGGATTACTTGTAGTATCAGTAGTGTTACTTGTAGTATCAGTAGTGTTATTTGTAGCATCAGTAGTATTACTTGTAGTATCAGTAGTGTTAGTAGTAGTATCAGTAGTATTATTTGAAGTGTCAGTAGTGTTGGTAGTAGTATCAGTAGTATTACTTGTGTCAGTTGTGTTAGTAGCATCAGTAGTATTACTTGTAGTATCAGTAGTGTTAGTAGTATCAGTAGTATTACTTGTAGTATCAGTAGTATTACTTGAAGTGTCAGTAGTGTTAGTAGTAGTATCAGTAGTATTTATTGTAGTATCAGTAGTGTTACCTGTAGTATCAGTAGTGTGAGTAGTATCAGTAGTATTACTTGTAGTATCAGTAGTGTTAGTAGTATCAGTATATAAACAGTGACGTGTGTGGTTGCAGGTGTCTCGTGTATCCAGCGGGGGGCGATGCTAACCACAGCACAGTGACGTCACACAGACACACCTGTTGGCTCGTGGATTTTTTTTACGTTAATTAAAATATGAATACAGGTTGACTGTGTGGCGTCATTGATCATTAGTTGATCAGTTTGCTTGTTGACCTCTGACTAACCGGTGACTACGTGATCTTTGCGATGTGACGGCATCACGCACGGCCCCACCCCCTGTTCCTCCTCAACCTACGGAGGATTTAACTGTTTTCACCCCCCCCCCCCCTCTCCTTTTCTTCCCTTTCTTCCTTATCCTCCTCTTCTTCCTCTTCCTCCTCTTCTTCCTTTTCCTCCTCCTCTTCCTCCTTTCCTCCTCCTCCTCCTCCTTTCCTCCTCCTCCTCCTCCTCTTTCGCTGCTGCGTTCATTATTACTGTGAGGAGCAGAGGTACCGCAGCAAGACACAGCAGCAGGCGGAGAAAGAGGGCCGGTAAGGAGCGGAGAATGAGAGCCACCGCCCGGATGGAGAGCAGACCAGACACACCGCTGCTGAACCCCGAAGGAGGCGACATGACTGCGGTATAAACGGGGAGAGGACGCCGCTGCGCCTGTCGGTGAGTGAGAGGGGAGGGAGGGATGGAGGTGTGAAAGGATGGATGGAGCTATGGAGCTGTGGAGGGATGTGTTGATGGGTGTGTTGATGGATGGATGTGTTGATGGGTGTGTTGATGGATGTGTTGATGGGTGTGTTGATGGATGGATGTGTTGATGGATGTGTTGATGGGTGTGTTGATGGATGGATGTGTTGATGGATGTGTTGATGGATGGATGTGTTGATGGATGTGTTGATGGATGTGTTGATGGATGTGTTTATGGATGTGTTGATGGATGGATGTGTTGATGGGTGGATGTGTTGATGGATGTGTTAATGGGTGTGTTGATGGATGTGTTTATGGATGTGTTGATGGATGGGTGTGTTGATGGTGTGTTGATGGATGTGTGTGTTGATGGATGTGATGATGGATGTGTTGATGGATGTGTTGATGGGTGTGTTGATGGGTGTGTTGATAGATGGATGTGTTTATGGATGGATGTGTTGATGGATGTGTTGATGGATGGATGTGTTTATGGATGTGTTAATAGATGGATGGGTTGATGGACGTGTTGATGGGTGTGTTGATGGGTGTGTTGATCGGTGTGTTGATGGATGGGTGTGTTTATGGATGTGTTGATGGGTGTGTTGATGGATGTGTTGATGGGTGTGTTGATGGATGGATGTGTTGATGGATGTGTTGATGGATGTGTGTGTTGATTGATGTGTTGATGCATGTGTGTGTTGATGGATGTGATGATGGATGTGTTGATGGGTGTGTTGATGGATGGATGTGTTGATGGATGTGTTAATGGGTGTGATGATGGATGTGTTGATGGGTGTGTTGATGGGTGTGTTGATGGATGGATGTGTTTATGGATGGATGTGTTGATGGATGTGTTGATGGATGGATGTGTTTATGGATGTGTTAACAGATGGATGGGTTGATGGACGTGTTGATGGGTGTGTTGATGGGTGTGTTGATCGGTGTGTTGATGGATGGGTGTGTTTATGGATGTGTTGATGGGTGTGTTGATGGATGTGTGTGTTGATGGATGTGATGATGGATGTGTTGATGGATGTGTTTATGGATGTGTTAATGGGTTTGTTGATGGATGCGTTTATGGATGTGTTGATGGATGGGTGTGTTGATGGATGTGTTGATGCATGTGTGTGTTGATGGATGTGATGATGGATGTGTTGATGGATGTGTTGATGGATGGATGCGTTGATGGATGTGTTGATGGATGTGTTGATGGATGTATGTGTTGATGGATGTGTGTGTTGATGGATGTGTTGATGTATGTGTTGATGGATGTATGTGTTGATGGATGGGTGTGTTGATGGATGTGTTGATGGATGTGTTCTTCTCTTTCAGCAGCCTCACTCAGGATGTCTGGACCTCCTGCCAGAACTGGGCCGGGTCTTGTTGGGCTGGGGCCGGAGCTACCTGACCTGAGCCACATGACGGAGGAGGAGCGGAGCATCATCCTGTCTGTGATGGAGAGGCAGAAGAAGGAGGAGGAGAAGGAACAGAGCATGCTCAAGTAAGGAGGGTGGGATTAACCTGCAGGCACTCTTCAGGTTTGTTTCTTTATCATCATCTTCATCTTTTTTATCTTCTTCATCATCATCATCATCCTCATCATCTTCTTTATCTTCTTCATCATCTTCATCATCATCTTCATCTTCATGCACCTACTGTTCCCAATCAAAGCCACAACTTATACTGACAAGGACCTCAAGGCCCACACATGACCTTGTGTATCCTAAGGATAGAAAATTCCATAACACTGGGGTCCACCTGCCAACCAAGATTTTACAAAATGGGATAAACACCAAACTGAGACTCTGCATGCAGAATTCTGCAAATCCATCCTCTGTGTCAACGCAACCAAACAATGCATGTAGAGCAGAATTAGGACAACACCCACTAACCATCAAAATTCAAAAGAGAGCAATTCAATTTAATGATCACCTTAAAGAAAGCGACCACAATACGTTCCATAAAAGAGCCCTCACCCACAGAGAGACTGTAGAGAAATGCCCCCTCAGCCAACTGGTTCTGGGACTCCGTCCACAAACACAAGCAGAGCCACTAAACAGAAAGCCATCAGACTAAACCAAATTATAAGAAAACAAAAAGAAAACTATCTGACACACTGGAAAGAATCAGCCTCGCATCGAAAAAGGCTGACACAGACAGACGTGGCTGCCCAGAAAAGACAGACTGTGCACCCACTGCACACAACATGAGGTGGAGACCGAGCTGCACTTTCTAACCACCTGCCAACTGCACCAAGACATCAAAGACACGGACTTCCCACAGGTCACAAACACCCAGAAAGACTCTGAGACCTCAGACAAGATCAAAAACTTCCATACCTGCTGGGTGAAGTACAGCAATGTGCAAACATGCAGCAAGATGTGTGAACTGCTGTGAGCACAGAAGGACGTCCAGCGGACAGGAAGGACAGACCTAGACCATCTCCTCCTGCTGGACATCATTTACTTTGTATATATTCTCTTATTCTTACAAAGTTAATGTTTAACTGAGATGTATATAGGCCCTTTATTTCACAACTATTATATGCCTTATCTATAATATTGCACATCTATAATATAAGCAGTTGTACAGTGAAAGCACAATTTTCCAATTTAACTGACAATTTAACCCTGAAAGAGACAGAGAGAGTCCCCCGGCAGTCTAGTCCTATAGCAGCATAACTAAGCGATGACCTGAGCCAGCACTAAATATAAGCTCTATCATATATACTTCTTCATCATTAGGTCACATGACTACCTTTGCAGAGCCGAGAAGCTCAGTGTGGTGGTTCCAGCCGCCACCATCTTGGCAGAGTAACAGCACTCCATGTGACCTCTGACCTCTCCACAGGAAGTTACATCAGCAGTTTGAGTTGTACAAGGACCAGGTGAAGAAGCTGGGGGAGGAGCCTCAGGTGCTTCAGACGGTGAGGGTGGAGTCTCCCACCTGTGGCATTTGTCATAAAACCAAGTTTGCAGACGGGTGTGGACGATCCTGCTGCTACTGTCAGAGCCGCTTCTGCGCCCGCTGTGGGGGGCGTGTCCTTCTGAGAGCCAATAAGGTCAGTACATTTTTATGATAATGTTATGATGTCACTTAAACATGTTGTGATGTCACTTAAATGTGTTGTGATGTCACCTAAACATTTTGTGATGTCACCTAAACATGTTGTGATGTCACTTAAATGTGTTGTGATGTCACCTAAACATGTTGTGATGTCACCTAAATGTGTTGTGATGTCACCTAAACATGTTGTGATGTCACCTAAACATGTTGTGATGTCACTTAAATGTGTTGTGATGTCACCTAAACATGTTGTGATGTCACTTAAATGTGTTGTGATGTCACCTAAACATGTTGTGATGTCACCTAAACATGTTGTGATGTCACTTAAATGTGTTGTGATGTCACCTAAACATGTTGTGATGTCACCTAAATGTGTTGTGATGTCACCTAAACATGTTGTGATGTCACCTAAACATGTTGTGATGTCACTTAAATGTGTTGTGATGTCACCTAAACATGTTGTGATGTCACCTAAATGTGTTGTGATGTCACCTAAACATGTTGTGATGTCACCTAAACATGTTGTGATGTCACTTAAATGTGTTGTGATGTCACCTAAACATGTTGTGATGTCACTTAAATGTGTTGTGATGTCACCTAAACATGTTGTGATGTCACCTAAACATGTTGTGATGTCACTTAAATGTGTTGTGATGTCACCTAAACATGTTGTGATGTCACCTAAATGTGTTGTGATGTCACCTAAACATGTTGTGATGTCACCTAAACATGTTGTGATGTCACTTAAATGTGTTGTGATGTCACCTAAACATTTTGTGATGTCACCTAAATGTGTTGTGATGTCACCTAAACATGTTGTGATGTCACCTAAACATGTTGTGATGTCACTTAAATGTGTTGTAATGTCACCTAAACACTTGTGATGTGCTCATATTCATCTGTGATTCATGTGATGTGGAGCTTCCTCCTCCTTTCCTTCCTCCTCCTCTCCCTCCTGTTCCTCCTCCTCTCCTCTCCTCCTCTCTCCTCTCCTCTCCTCCTCCTCCTCAGGTGTCACATGTATGTGTAATGGAACACGCGTGTCCTGTGTTTTCAGGCCATGTGGGTGTGTAACGTGTGCAGGAGGAAGCAGGAGATTCTGACTCAGTCCAACACGTCGCTGCTGTCCGTGACCCACAGCTCACACAGGGTTACACACCCACCGATGCAGGGGCAGCCAGGGGCCAAAGGGCCTCTGAGCAACGGCGTCCCGGGACGGTTAGTACGACCCAGAGGACATCACATGACCATCACTGATCACATGACCATCACTGATCACATGACCACCTCTCATCACATGAGTGTCTGTGAAGCCCCGCCCCCCTCACGTCCTCCTGTAATCAGATTAACAGATTAATAATCCTGCAGTTTAGGATTACTGCTAAATACAGCAGCACGCTAACACACAGGCTAACACACACAGGCTAACACAGCCATGGTGGGAGGGGCTTGACCCAGAGTGGGAGGGGCTTCAGTTATGATCCAGATTGCAGTTATAAATCTGCTGAGTGTGTGTCCGTGTGTGTCCGTGTGTGAAACGTGTTGCTGATGTGAAGCTTGAAACAACCAACAGACAAACTGTAAGAAACTGATTCCTAATGTTTTTATTCATGCTAATATTCATTTATTATCTGTTTAATCATTTATGCTAATTTATGCTATTGTTAGGCTAACAGAGGCTAATAACACACAGGCTAACAGAGGCTAATAACACACAGGCTAATAACACACAGGCTAACAGAGGCTAATAACACACAGGCTAACAGAAGCTAATAACACACAGGCTAACAGAGGCTAATAACACACAGGCTAATAACACGCAGGCTAACAGAGGCTAATAACACACAGGCTAATAACACGCAGGCTAATAACACGCAGGCTAACAGAGGCTAACAGAGGCTAATAACACACAGGCTAATAACATGCAGGCTAACAGAGGCTAATAACACACAGGCTAATAACACGCAGGCTAATAACACGCAGGCTAACAGAGGCTAACAGAGGCTAATAACACACAGGCTAATAACACGCAGGCTAACAGAGGCTAATAACACACAGGCTAATAACACGCAGGCTAATAACACGCAGGCTAACAGAGGCTAACAGAGGCTAATAACACACAGGCTAATAACACGCAGGCTAACAGAGGCTAATAACACACAGGCTAATAACACGCAGGCTAATAACACGCAGGCTAACAGAGGCTAACAGAGGCTAATAACACACAGGCTAATAACATGCAGGCTAACAGAGGCTAATAACACACAGGCTAATAACATGCAGGCTAATAACACGCAGGCTAACAGAGGCTAACAGAGGCTAATAACACACAGGCTAATAACATGCAGGCTAACAGAGGCTAATAACACACAGGCTAATAACATGCAGGCTAATAACACGCAGGCTAATAACACACAGGCTAACAGAGGCTAATAACACACAGGCTAACAGAGGCTAACAGAGGCTAATAACACACAGGCTAATAACACACAGGCTAATAACACGCAGGCTAATAACACGCAGGCTAATAGAGGCTAACAGAGGCTAATAACACGCAGGCTAATAACACACAGGCTAATAACACGCAGGCTAACAGAGGCTAACAGAGGCTAATAAGAGAATAATTTCTTAAAGGGAGGACGACGTATGACGCCTCCTGCTCCTTTCTGATTGGTCAGTTCTGTGTGATTCACAGGAAGCCGAGCCCCTCTGGGTTGTATTACGATGGTGGGGGGGGCAGGATGCCTCGCTCACCCTCTGACCATAGTCCAGACCGCCGTGTTCGCTCACCACACGGTTACCATGCTAACGGGGAGGAGGAGCCACGGGGCCGAAGGCGACCAATCAGAGACGGACGAGGCCGCTGGCTCTCACAGGTGAGTCTGAAAAGACAGGTGGAGGCATGATGATGATGACGATGATGATGGTCTTTGCCTCCCTGGTTCAGGACCACCCTCTGGACGAGGTTCAGGATGAGTACGAGAGGCGGCGGCGCCAGGAGGAGGAGTTTCAGGCTCGTTACCGTAGCGACCCAAACCTGGCTCGTTACCCGGTGAAGCCACAGCCAAGCGAGGAGGCCATGAGAATGTTGGCTCAGGTCGGCAGGGTTCGCCACCAACGTCGCCACAGTGATGTCTCCCTGGCAACAGCCGAGTCCGACCACCTGACTCTGAGACATCCAGGTAAGAATATACCTGACAACTTGTTACAGGGAATAGAACCGTCAAACAGTTAGTGCCTTGCTTACAGGCACTCGGTCTGACTGTTGTCTCCTTTTTAGGTCTCTCTCAGAACCGGCTTCAGGGATTGGTCAGATCAAGAGGTCAGAGGTCATTGTCTGTGGACCGGGTAGCCAGTCACATCAACCCCACTTCTCCACGCCACAGCTCAATACCTCAGCAACACCTGGACCCGAGTTCCACCCTCAAGAGGAAGACAACCAATGAGAGTGCAGCACAGAGGGCACGCAGGATGGCCAAGATGCACGTGATTGGTAGCTTCAGCAGCTCGGAGGAGGAGCTAGTGACCACACCTGAGTACACAAGCTGTGACGAGCCTGACCGTGAGTGGCTACATGCTAAGCGCTAGCTATAAAGTACATAGTTGATCAAACAGGCAACAAAAAGTTGCTGGTCGGCCTGTGAGGTGAGGCAGGACAGAGGCAGTAATCACATTACTCACAATAATCACAGTAATTAGCTCAGCTGATAATCTTCTTACAGATAAACTGAGTTCACCTCCTCCAACACAAACCACAAGGTTCTAACTAGAACAGCCTCTGAAGGTAGAACCCTACATACAGTCCCGTGATGTTATTCTTGCTTGTCTCTGAGATTAAGGGAAACCCTGAGGAACCACAAGGAACCCTGCATTCTTAGAGCGCAGTGTTCTAGTGGGGTAACAGGGTACTATGACCTCTGTAAGACATATGTTCTGTTCTGTTGGGTTCTGCTTTTACCAAGCTTTTATAGATCTGCATGGTTCTATGTTTCATGTTCTAGATGGTTCTAATTCTGATTTCCGGTGTTCTGTTTCTCTTGCAAACGGTTCTGTCACTGATCATTCTGTCACCATATGGTTCCACGTCTGCTCTTTGAGGTTCTTCCTTTATGTAAGGCTTCTCTGTTCTCTGTGGTTCTACATAGCTTTGCAGATTCTGCTACATTTCAGTGAGGTTCTGTTCTCTTAATGTTCTCTTCTGTAGTTTAATGGTTCCATGTACCACATGCCTTTGATCGTGGTGTGTATGCCTTTGGTTCTGTTCTATAGTTCTGGTCTCTTTGGTCTTTCCAGTGGATTCTGTTCCATTCAGTAATGTTTTTTCTTTAGAACATAAGGTCAGGTTAAGGTTCTGTCTTCGTTCCACAGGGTTCAACTGTGTCTTTTACATTGTTCTGTTGAGGGTTTTTTTTGTAGGGTTCTATTCTGTAGGGTTCTATTTTGTATGGTTCTGTAGGGTCCTGTTTGTATGGCTTTGTTCTGTAGGGTTCTGTTCTTCAGGGTTCTGTTTTTTTGGTTCTGTTCTATAGGGGGTTCCTCTGCTGTATGTCAGTCTTGACTGTTCTCCAGGGTTCTCCAGGGGTCTTCTGTGTTCCTGAATTTGCTGCAGCTCGTCTCAGTAAATCAGGTGTCATGCTGACACGTTAATCTGCTGGCTCCGTGTCATTGGGCCAGAAGTCACCTGGACAGAGACCCTGAGCTCTGATTGGCTCAGAGGGTCCTTGGCTCCTCCTGTCAGGTCTGGAGGTGACGGGGCAGCACAGAGTCTCTGCTGCTGCCGTCCTGAGGACACCAGGAGACAAATAAGAACCAGGAGAACCTTCAACAGACCCTCAAACCTGAACGGCCCAGGCCTGGAGAATTCTGGAGAATCCCGGAGGCTCCTGGAGAGCCTGGCTAACAGTCAGGTCCAGACTCGACCAGAACACCATCTCACGGCTGTTTCGGTGCTGCTGGGCCGTCGAGTCTCCGCCTCCACTGCTGGTCAATTGGATTAAAAGAGGAGAGTGTGGATTACCCAGCCTGCCTCAGGAGTCACCGTGGAGATACAAGAATAAAAACACAACAGCAAGAGGCAAGAGGCAACGCAACTGTTGACCAACAAGGCAACAACATGTCTACATATCTGACAGAGAAGGCCAAACATCTCCACACCTGCTGCACCCTTCAGACAACAGGAGTTTGGGTGATTTCCAGATAAACGGACGGATTTCTTTCAGCGGCTCTGATCTGGTGGTAAAGGCAATTATTGACAAGGCAACATTCACCAGCACCCACTTACTGTAGGAGCAACTAGATAATTAGCTAACAACATGCTAACAACATGCTAACAACATGCTAACGGGCTAACTCTATCAGCTGATGGGCAGTAAGCACTGATGGGCTCAGCATGAACTCTGCAGCCTGCAGACAAAGCTCAGGGCCAAACCCAGAGACACAGTGAGGAGGAGGAGTGAGGAGTGTTCCTTCCTCTACTGAAGCCTTCTCCTCCTCCTCCTCCTCCTCTTCATCGTCTTCCTTATTCTTCTTCTTCGTCATGGTGATCAGATAGATCTGAGTACAGCAGTGTGTGTGTTGATGATGAGTCGGTTTGTTGGTTGGTCACTTCGTGTCCATCATGATCAGCTGTTTGAATCTTCTGAAGAAGGAAAGGAGCTTCAGTGCTTCCTTTCCTGTCTCCTTCAGAGGATACACCCAGGATAACACCGTCCCACAATTCAATGCGGCAGCAACAAAAAGTGCTGAGTCACTGAGAAGCAGAGCGAGCAGAGCGTGTGGATATGAACATGCGTGATGACGTCATGAAGTGTGTTCTGTTGTTGACTGTGGAGCTGCGTTCACACACAGCTGTTTGACAAACATTTTGTAAACATTGTCAAACGTTGTCAATAAGTTGTCCTGCCCATTGAAATGAATGTAAACATGAATGTGACGTTCAGTGTGACGTCAGAGCGTCTGTAACTGTGACGGACAGGAAACAGGAAGCAGCACTTTAATCTAATTGGATGAGTGCTTTAGTTAATGTTTGACCTTGGACCTCTGTTTCTTCCTGATTGCCAGGAGACATGGATGGCCAATGGTGGGATCACGGCGAGCCTGCACCAATGTCCATGGTAGGTTTAAGTCCCGCCTCCTCGTTAGTCCATCCATCAAACCCTCACCTGTCTGTCCTCACTTGTCTCTTCCCACCTGTCTGTCCTCATCTGTCTCTTCGCACCTGTCTGTCCCCACCTATCTGTCCTCATTTGTCTCTTCTCACCTGTCTGTCCTCATCTGTCTGTCCCCACCTATCTGTCCTCATTTGTCTGTCCTCACTTGTCTCTTCTCACCTGTCTGTCCTCATCTGTCTCTTCGCACCTGTCTGTCCCCACCTATCTGTCCTCACTTGTCTGTCCTCATCTGTCTGTCCTCATCTGTCTGTCCTCACCTGTCTGTTCTCACTTGTCTGTCCTCACTTGTCTATCCTCACCTGTCTGTCCTCACCAGGTTGTTGCTGCTGATATTGTTGATGTTGTCACTGCTGTTGCTAAGCAACCACCTGTTTTTTTTCCACTGTGGCTCAACAGCATCCAGTCACATGGCAGCCATCCAAGGATGGAGAGCGTCTGATTGGTCGAATTCTGCTGAATAAGAGGATGAAGGATGGAACAGTACCTGCAGATACAGGAGCCCTTCTGGGACTGAAGGTGAGGATGATGACGATGATGATGAACTCATCATCTTCATGCCTTGCTCATGGGCGATGTACTTTCAGGTGGTTGGAGGTAAAATGACGGAGTCTGGTCGTCTCTGTGCGTTCATCACTAAGGTGAAAAGAGGAAGTCTGGCTGACATTGTGGGACACCTGAGACCAGGTAAACACACACACCTAAGCGGTGGGGCAGGGCTGCTGTTCTGGTCGATTTTGATAGAACATTCTCACGTGTCTCTTTTGTCAGGTGATCAGGTTTTGGAGTGGAACGGTCGGGTTCTTCAGGGAGCCACGTTTAATGAAGTCTACAACATCATCCTGGAATCCAAACCTGAACCACAGGTGGAGCTGGTGGTGTCCCGACCAATCGGGTAGGTCAGAGGTCACAGTGACAGTGATAGCGGAGCTTGAGCCCTGAACCTCGTATCTCTATCCTTCATGTATTCTGATCTGTGTTCCACAGAGATGTTTCCAGAGTGGCAGACAGCACCCACGTCCAGCTGGACTCCAGTGAGTTCACCACATAACGCAGTAGAACACGATAGAACACAGTAGAACATTAAGCATAGCAGAACATTAAGGAACACGGTAGAAAAAAGTAGAACATGTTAGGACATGGTGGGACACAGTAGAACATGGTAGGACACGGTAGAACACAGTAGGACACAGTAGAACATGGTAGGACACCGTAGAACACAGTAGAATACAGTATAACATGGTAGAACACGGTAGAATACAGTAGAATACAGTAGAACATGGTAGAATACATTAGAACATGTTAGGACATGGTGGGACACAGTAGAATATGGTAGGACACCGTAGAACACAGTAGAATACAGTATAACATGGTAGGACACGGTAGAATACAGTAGAACACAGTAGAATACATTAGAACATGTTAGGACATGGTGGGACACAGTAGAATATGGTAGGACACCGTAGAACACAGTAGAATACAGTAGAACATGGTAGGACACGGTAGAATACAGTAGAATATGTTAGGACATGATGGGACACAGTAGAACATGGTAGGACACAGTAGAACACAGTAGGACACAGTAGAACATGGTAGGACACGGTAGAATACGGTAAAGATACAAACTGTCTCCTCTACGTTCTCTTGTTAGGTTCCTTTGACTCCCAGAAAGTCGGTCCATCCATCTCTGTCACGTCTCCCATGAGCCCCAGCGTTCTGTCCGGACAGGTCTCTGTAAGTTTACCCAGCATGCACTGCACTGCCACACGGCACACTTCACAGCCAATCAGCTCTCTGTTAACAGTCGTTTCCATGGTGATGTGTGTGTGTTTCAGACTGTGAACAGGCGCCCGCTGGTTCCCAGAATTCAGGTAACTGTAGATAGGAGTGACTCATCTGTCCATTCACCCATTACATTACTTTACATTACATTACATTACGTTACATTACATTACATTACATTACATTGCATTTAGCAGACGCTTTTATCCAAAGCGACTTACAGAGGAGGACATAAGCTGAGAAAGGTGTAAAGGACACAGAGTAGTTGTTAGTTTTGTTAGGCAGGGAAGCATTCTGGAAACAGAAAGGTTTTTACAAGTTTTTTAAAGGTAGAAAGGGATGTTGCTGTTCTAGTAGCCGTTGGTCATTCCACCATTTGGGGACGACCACAGAGAAGAGTTTAGAGTGACCTCGCTTTGCGAGAGGCGAGGGTACAACTAGACGGTTTGTATGAGCGGAGCGTAGCGCCCTGGTCGGGACGTGAGCCTTTAGTAAGACGCTGAGATAGGCAGGGGCAGATCCTGAGGTGGTTACCCATCTTTGTTTCTCTTTGTTTCTCTTTGTTTTTCAGTGTTAGCTGTTTATACTTAACCCCGCCCACCCACTGGTTACCTACATGACATAACACCCAGTTACCTGGTAACCAGTGACGTAATGCGTGGTTACTTGGTAACCAGTGATGTAGCTTGTCTACAACTAGATCTAGTAGAGAAGAAATATAAAGCGAAGTTCTATCACAGGTAAATCAGGTTCTCTTTGTGTTTCACAGAGCAATGCTGCTCTGCTGGGTTCTCCATGTGTTTTCTGTGGTGTTCCATGAAACTCAGTCTGCTGTTCGTTAGGGTTCCTCTGCTGTTGTTGTTGTGTTGTTCTGTGATGTTTCTTTGATGTCTTATTGGGTTGTTTCAGTGTTCTTTATGGTTCTGCTGATGTTCGACAGCGTGCAGTATGGCTCTGACATCATACTGCAGAGTTTTGACACTATTATTCAGGATTTCTACTTTGTTCTGTTATGCTCTGGTACTGCTTGTTGTCTATGGGGCATTTCAGTAGATCTTAAGTGTTCTACAGGATTCTCCTCCTCTTCTCCAGAGGTCCTCTACAGGAGTGTCAGGTTCTGCTGTCCTAATGTGCAGCCTGTTTTTTCACAGGTGAAGCTGTGGTATGATAAAGTCGGTCATCAGCTGATCGTCACTATTCTTGGTGCCAAAGAACTTCCTGTCCGAGACGATGGCCGACCGAGAAATCCGTACGTCAAGATCTACTTTCTGCCAGACAGAAGGTAAAAAAAAAGAACCAGACTTTTATGGACTGATTATTAGATTGTGTATTTGTTCTCAGTGTTCTCTGGTTCACCCTCTGTTTCCTGATCAATGTGGTTCTGCTGTAGAATGTGCAGAACCTTTGGTCTCCTTCTGTGTAACCAGAAATGGGTCCTGCTCTGTGATTGGCTGTTAATTGTCTCCTGTCCTCACAGTGATAAGAGTAAGCGAAGAACAAAGACAGTGAAGAAGTCAGTGGAACCTCGGTGGAACCAGACCTTCATGTACTCTCCGGTCCATCGCAGAGAGTTCAGAGAACGGACACTGGAGCTGACAGTCTGGGATCAGGCCCGGGTCCGAGAGGAAGAGAGCCAGTTCCTCGGAGAGGTCAGAACACACAAAAACACGTGGACAGAACGATTGTTACCATGGTTACATTTCTAACATTTGTAAACGTAAATAAAATGCAAGAACCCTCTGATGATTGGCTGCTAAAAAAAGTGTTGGTCCAATGAGAAGCCACAATATGATGAACACTCTCTGTTTGTCTCTGCCTGTCTCTCTCTCTTTGTCTGTCCGTCTCTCTGCCTGTCTGTCTCTCTCTCTGCCTCTCTTTCTGCCTGTGTGTCTCTCTGTAGGTCCTCGTTGAGTTGGACTCGGCTCTGTTGGACGATCAGCCTCACTGGTACAAACTTCAGCTTCATGATGTTTCTTCTGTGCCGCTGCCCAATGCCTCCCCCTATCTGCAGAGGAGAGGACTGCAAGCCGAGGACGGACTGAGCAGCAGGAGACTGCAGAGTGAGACACACACTGAGGACACACACTAAAGATACATTAAGGACACGCACTCTCATCATCTGTCCTCTGTCTTATCGTCTGTCTTGTCCTCTGTCTTTTTGGTTATCTTCTTGTTTTGTTGTCTGTTGTTTATTGTTTGTTGTTTGTTTTTTGCCTTTTTTTCCCATGATGCCTTGCCAGATAAAAATCCTTACCCTCACTCAGGTAATAACAGCTGTGTGTGTGTGGGGGGGGGGTTGGGGATGGTGTCTGGGACCGTGAAGTCTGCTGGTGTCTGAATGGTGTCGATGGTGTCTGAAGGGTCCATGGTGTCCGATGGTGTTCGAAGGTGTTGATGGGTTCTGGGTGTTTGAAGGGGTCTGATGGTGTCTGAAGGTGTCTGATGGTGTCCGATGGTGTCTGAAGGTGTCCGATGGTGTTTGAAGGGGTCTGATGGTGTTGATGGTTGTTTGAAGGGTCGATGGTGTCTGGTGGTGTTTGAAGTGTTGATGGTGTTTGAAGGGGTCTGATGGTGTCTGGTGGTGTTTGAAGGGGTCTGATGGTGTCTGGTGGTGTTGAATGTGTCTGTGGTGTCTGAAGGTGTCTGATGGTGTCTGATGGTGTTGAAGGTGTCTGATGGTGTCTGATGTGTTCGAAGGGGTCTGATGGTGTCTGGTGGTGTTTGAAGGGGTCTGATGGTGTCTGAAGGGGTCTGATGGTGTCTGATGGTGTCTGAAGGTGTCTGATGGTGTCTGAAGGTGTCTGATGGTGTCCGATGGTGTCTGAAGGTGTCCGATGGTGTTTGAAGGGGTCTGATGGTGTCTGATGGTGTTTGAAGGGGTCTGATGGTGTCTGGTGGTGTTTGAAGGTGTCTGATGGTGTCTGGTGGTGTATGAAGGTGTCTGAAGGTGTCTGATGGTGTCCGATGGTGTTTGAAGGGGTCTGATGGTGTCTGATGGTGTCTGAAGGTGTCTGATGGTGTCTGATAGTGTGTCTGATGGTGTCCGATGGTGTCTGAAGGTGTCTGATGGTGTCTGAAGGTGTCTGATGGTGTCTGATGGTGTCTGAAGGTGTCCGATGGTGTTTGAAGGTGTCTGATGGTGTCTGAAGGTGTCTGATGGTGTTTGAAGGTGTCTGATGGTGTCTGATGGTGTCTGAAGGTGTCTGATGGTGTCTGAAGGTGTCTGATGGTGTCCGATGGTGTTTGAAGGGGCCTGATGGTGTCCAATGGTGTTTGAAGGGGTCTGATGGTGTCTGGTGGTGTTTGAAGGTGTCTGATGGTGTTTGAAGGTGTCTGATGGTGTCCGATGGTGTCTGAAGGTGTCTGATGGTGTCTGAAGGTGTCTGATGGTGTCCGAAGGTGTCTGAAGATTCCTGATGGTGTACGATGGTGTCTGAAGGTGTCTGATGGTGTCTGAAGGTGTCCAAATGTGTCCGAAGGTGTCCAAAGGTGTCCGATGGTGTCTGATGGTGTCCGATGGTGTCTGAAGGTGTCTGAAGGTATCTAAAGGTATCTAAAGGTGTCTGATGGTGTCTGAAGGTGTCTGGAGGTATCTAAAGGTATCTAAAGGTGTCTGATGGTGTCTGAAGATGTCCGATGGTGTCTGGAGGTGTCTGAAGGTGTCTGATGTTGTCTGATGATGTATGAAGGTGTATGAAAGTGTCTGAAGTTGTCTGATGGTGTCTGAAGGTATCTGAAGGGGTCTGATGGTGTCTGATGGTGTGTGAGGGGTCTGATGGTGCCTGATGTGGTCTTTTGTTTGGATTTCATGGTTCCTTGAGAGTTTCTCAGCAGCCCCTGATGGGAGTTGCAGGAATCCTTGCAGGTCAGAGGTTCTTGATGATGGTTCCAAGATACTTTGTGGGAATTCAGAACTCATGTTCTTGAATGTTCTTCCCTTTTCTTCTCTGATATTTCTTTGAGAAGGTGTTCAGTTAAGACGGTTACACAGATCTTTGAAAATGTTCTAGCTGTAAATGAAGAACTGAATGGCGTCTTCAAGGAGGTCCTAAAGCCCTCCAACAAGTTTTATATGTCCTGGTGTCTCGTGGATCACTCAGATGGACTCTGTGGTCTTTTTGAGCGTCCTTAGTCTTCTTTGGGTTCTTTATGCCATTTCAACAATCTTTAACCAGCTCCAGTCGTCCCTCAGACTGTCTGAGCCCCTAGGTGTTCCTGAAGGTCTCAGAAAGGTTTCAGGGGAGTTTAAGTGAAGCGTTCCTTAAACGTTTCTGTGTAAACTCATCTGTCTGTTTCTGTTTCTGGTTGAGGATTAAAGACAAGCTGCTTACAGGCTTAAACACTCTCTCTCTCTGCAGGGTCTCAGAGGCTCAGTGATGGAGAGTTTTCAGACTACGACTGTGAAGATGGCATTGGGGTGATATCAGGTGAAGACGTCCTGTTTCAAGTTTTAATAACGTTCCTCATCACAGAAACATGTGATCTGATAAACTGACCCAACCCTCAGATTCAGACGCTCCATCAGGATTGATGGTTAAACTCCCTCTCTCTGTGTCCAGACTACAGACAGAATGGGCGGGACTTCCACAGCTCAACCCTCTCTGTCCCAGAGCTGGTGATGTCATCCAATCATTGCTCTCGATCCGATGTGGTCAGGATGAGGTCACGGTCGCCGAGCCAACCTCCTCCTCAGAGGTGTGTGTGTGTTTGTGTGTTCACGAGGAACATGAGTCAAACTGGTTTGCTCGATCGTTGGGTTAATGTTACACATAACGAGACATAATACATAAGGAGGCAAGACGTAACAAGATCTAAGGAGACAAAGCGAGACGTAATGAGATGAGACGTGATTGTTTCAAATAAACCTGATTTATTTTTGAACTGATGAACTTTTGATCAGCCAATCAGCTTCCAGAAAGGTCTTCCCTCCTAACCCTCTCATTGTCCCTGTGTCTTCATTCCTCACCTTTGACCTTTGACCACTGGCAGCGGTAACCCTCTGTACCCCTTGTACCGCGAAGACGCCGTGCGGCTGCTGCGAGGCTCCAAACTGAGTCGAGCGTACTCCGACGCTGGCCAGTACAGCAGTCTGGACAGGTGACAGTCACAAGGACACCAGCCAATCAGCAGCCAGTCTGCAAACCAGCCAATCAGCAGCCAGTCTGAGTCAGTTAACACATTCAAGAGGGAAATCAATAAATCAATAAATATTTAAAGATTTCACAGAACACTGCAGACGGAGAGAACAAGTCTGAACCAGGTGCAGTACTGAATCTAGTACTGCTGGTAGTAATATAGACTGGTTTATGTCTTGGCTGGATGACGGGTCTATATGCTGATTCTAGTACTGTACTACTGATAGTACACTACTGTCAGTGTGGTAGTAGTGTTGGTTTCAGTGCTGGTTATTGTACTTGGGATGTTACGGGTGTTAGTACCAGTCATAGTACATTATAGTAGTACTCATCAGTCATAGTACCAGTTATACTCCTGGCTTTAGTCATGTTTGTAATATTGGTTTTAGTAGTAGTGTAATACAGTTTGTAGTACTGGATTTAATCCTGATACTAGTCTTGGTTTTTGTACTGGTTGTAGTACTGCTCGTACTGGTTTAACAGGTTCAGGTTGTAACTGGGCTACCGTCCACTCAAAGTACTTTTACAACACTATAGTCATGGTTGCAGTACTGGTTGTAGTACTGTCATTTAGTCATTTAGCTGACAATTTTATCCAAAGCGACTTACAGGGTTCAGTATCTTGCCCAAGGACACTTCGACATGCAGACTGGAGGAGCTGGGGATCGAACCACTGATCATCTGATTAGTGGACGACACGCTCTAGGTAGCGGAGGTAGCTCAAGCCAGTTGTAGTACTGGCTTTATTCATGGTAGTCATGTAGTCCTGATTGTAGTCATGTTTGAAGTACTTCAAATCAAATCAAATCAAATCAGATTTTATTTGTATAGCCCAAAGTCACAAAGTACATTTGCCTCTGAGGGCTTTACAATCTGTACAACCCTCGATTCGAGTGAGGAAAAACTTGCCCACAAAAAACCTTTAACAGGGAAAAAATGTGGAAGAAACCTCAGGAGGCTCTTCCTGAGGTTTCTTCCACCCAGGACGGACAGACGTGCAATAGATGTCACGTGTACAGAACAAATCAACACAAACATATTGTACAATTACAATGACTGATAAAATGACAATGAATTACAATGACTGATAAAATGACAATGAATTACAATGAATGATAAAATGATTAGTAGTTGGCTAAGACCTCTGGGTCTAGAGTGGGCTTTTTAAGAAGAGGTTTAATTACAGCTACCTTAAAGGACTGTGGTACATATCCTGATAATAAAGACAGATTAATCGTATCCAATAAAGAATGACTAACTAGAGGTAAAACATCCTTGAGCAGCCTGGTTGGGATGGGGTCTAAGAGACAGGTTGACGGCTTAGCTGCAGAAATGATTAAAGTTATTTGATGAAGGTCGATGGGGGAAGAACAGTCTAAATACATATCAGGTTTTACAGCTGTTTCCAAACTTGCTGTATCAGAATGCAGATCAATGCCTGTTGAGGGCAAGAGGTGATGGATTTAGTCTCTAATTGTCCGTAATGAGCCTGTAATACTATCAACAAGATGGTCTATTTGTGAGGGGCTAAAGGAAGCAGACAAGTCCTCTGTTACAGTTAGACATGGCATTTGATTCAATGCTGAAGGAATCACTTCCTTAAATTTGGCTCCAGCACTATCAGATAAACATCTGCTGTAGAAGCTTCTACACAAAGGCTTAGTCCGGTAGTATGAACTCAAAGGTTATTAAAAAATGGTCAGACAGAAGAGGATTCTGTGGAAGACTATTATATTATCAATTTCAATGCCATATGAAAGAACAAGATCAAGAGTGTGGTTCAGACAATGAGTCGGTTTATTTACACTTTGACAAAAGCCAATTGAGTCTAATAGAGAGATAAACGCAGTACTAAGACTATCATTGTGGTTGTCCACATGAATGTTAAAATCACCTACAATAATTACTTTATCTGTTTTAAGGATCAAGCCTGATGCAAATTCTGCAAATTCAGATAAAAATTCAGAATAAGGACCTGGAGCTCGATATACTGTAACAAATAAAATTGGCTGCAAAGTTTCCAGGTTGGGTGAGTGAGGCTAAGAACAGACTTCAAATGTTATAATTTAGTTTAGTTTGGATTTATTAATAGACTTGATCAAATATGGCTCCAACTCCACCACCTCGACCAGTACTTCGAGGAACATGAGTATTTATGACTCGGAGGAGTGGATTCATTTAAGCAACATATTCATCCTCCTGCACAGGTTTCAGTGAGGCAAAACAAATCAATATCATAGTCAGATATTAATTCATTGACTAAGACAGCTTTATGACAAAGACCTGATATTCAGGAGTCCACATTTAATTCTCTTATTTTGGACTGTTGGATGTTGATTTATTGTATTAAGTTTTATGATGAATCCTCTTCTGTTGTTTTATCTTTAAATAATGTAGGTGGACGGGGGACAGACACAGTCTCTATACTAAAGGACTGGGTGGACGGGGACAGACACAGTCTCTATACTAAAGGACTGGGTGGACGGGGACAGACACAGTCTCTATACTAAAGGACTGGGTGGGCAGCTGCTCTAATGGAGGCGCAGAGAAGCGTGTAAGACTGCAGCTCTGCTTCCTGGTCTCAACTCTGGGTTGTCGACATGGTTTTGGTCAGCTAATAAACTTGGCCATGTTTCTAGATATGAGAGCTGCTCCATCCAAAGTGGGATGGATGCTGTCTCTCCTAATCAGACCAGGTTTTCCCCAGAAAGGTGTCCAATTATCTGTGAAGCCCACATCGTTTGCTGGACACCACCTCGACAGCCAGTGGTGAATTGACGACATGCGGCTAAACATGTCATCACTGGTCACATTGGTGAGGGGACCAGAGAAAACTACCGTCCGACATCGTTTTGGCGTATTCACACACCGAGGAAACATTAATTTTAGTGACCTCCGATTGCCGTAACCGGGTGTCATTACTGCCGACATAGATAACAATCTTACTGTACTACTTGTTGTAGTACAGGTTCTAGTACTGGTTATAATACTGGCTTTAGTCATGTAGTCCTGATTGTAGTCATGGTTGAAGTACTTGTTGTAGTACTGGTTCTAGTACTGGTCTGTCTGTGTTTCTCTGTGTATTCAGGAGACCACTGAGGAGAATGTCTCTTGCCAACTCGCTCGATTCCCAGGACAGGTACTGCAATTGTAGTAGAAATACTCACAGTCGTTGTAGTGGTAGTGTTGTAATATAATAGTAGTAGTCACTGCAGTAAATGCAGGATAGAATTTGCCACATTCTCATCTACATGTGTTTTTTTCTGTGTGTAAGATATTTTAACGGTCCTAACCAAACTCCCTGGACAAACCACATGATGAATGGGAGCTGTGAGGACTTCAGGTAAGCTTATGGGTAATGTAGTGTTAGAGCATGACGTCTTTCTAAAGCATTACTTATCTGTCAGTCAAGGGGTCAGAGTTTGTAGCCTGTACAGGTCTGTCCTTCAGAAGACTTCTGTCAGGATGAGCAGGTACCTGTCCTCTGAAGGACACACCCATACAGGGGTCTGCTGGGGTCAAAGGTCAGTAAGGATTTGGTTATTCATCATGTTCTACATGTTTCTGTTCTTCAGTCAAGACTTCATTCCAGACTTCCCATACGAACCTGATGCCTATGACGAAGAACTTCTCAGGTAGAGTGTGTGACGATCAGTTTCACGTTCAGTTTGACGATCGGGTGTAGGTTTGTAGATTTAGAGGACGTTAGCTGTTCTTCAATGACACTTGCTTCTTCATCCCTCCATTTGAACTCAAGGTCTTTCTCAATAAAGAGATGACATCAAGTTTAAACTTTAGCTTTAAACGTCACCTGCACTCAGGGGATCAAACACATCTCTTCACCTGTTTACCTGTTCATTGACTCTCAGAGGTGTTCAGGTGTGTTTGATGAGCCCAGCAGCTGTTCTGAAATGATCGTACTGCATCGAGTTGAGTTTGTTGAGAAAGGCCTTTGAACTTCTCTCCCAGCATCCTTTGCTGTGTGCGCCCCCTCACTGAGGCATTATGGGAAATATAGTGTCTTTTTTTTCTTTTTTCAGCTTTTCTTCTTCTTTGGTGCCTTAAACTTCCTCTTTAATTACCTCTGAGCCCAACAGGTATGTCCAGAGACTCACTAATGTCTCCTGCGTGGTTGTCATGGTAATGTGACTAACTCCTCCTGCAGACAGGGTGGTTGGCATAGTGACGGTGGCTCACGGTTGTCATGGTGATGTGCAGGTACAGTCGAGGGATGGACCGGCGGGATTACTGCAGTCGATCTAGGTCAGCTGACCAGCGAGCGATGGCAGACCGGCCCGTCTATACGCGCTCACAATCCACCGACAGAGCTGACTCCACCCACTCCGCCCACCTGAGGTCAGGGCATTCTGCCCCCCCGTCCCCTGCCCCAACCAGGTGACCTGCAGCCAACCAATCAGAAAGCTGCTCTGCCGCCATGGTCTTTTCTGAATGTGGTTCTTAGAGGAGAAGCATGACCTCACCCCTTTTCATTTAACCCCTATCCTTCTGCATCCTGATTGGCTCACAGTGACATCACACAGTTAACTGCATGTTTTTATGTGGAATTAACCTTCAACTTCTTTTCCTGCATCTTTTACATCTGATTTATTTTACAGCATGCAGCTGTTCTGTCGAATGAAACATTTTGTGTTACATTCCCTTTACGTTCTTTGATATTGTTTGATGTTGTTTGATGTTCATCCTGCTGCAGTGATGTACAGGTGTGCTGTGACATCACTGCTGGGGGTGTGGTTAACAGCAGCCTCCATGTCTGCAGGTAGAGAGTAATGTCGTGAATACAACATCTACTCCATGTAGCTCAAGTTTGCTAACGTTGATAACATTAACCAGGCTGATGAAATTCTGTAACCATGGAAACAGTGCCTTGTCATCCGTGCTTTGTTTGTTTGATTGATTCATTGATTAACTGATTGATTCATTGATTGATTCATTGATTGTCTTCAATCATGTGCGACCCTCAGGACCGTAGAGCACATTAGGCACTAGCATAGCATAGCATAACCTAGCTAAAGCACAAATCTACCTGAAAATCTTCTGTTACTATGACTACAACCACCTCACCTGCTGCCTTGCCAGCTGCTGCCTTGCCTCCTTAACGTGAGGTTGGTAGTTTGATTCGTGCGTTGTTGTTTTTTCCGACAGGACAAACCCGCGAGGCGGATCAACCCAGACGAGTCCATCAGGAACGCCAGTATACAGCCGCCGAGGACGGCAACTGCCCATTATCCCACCCAAAGGAGCTCCGGACAGAAGTATGTCTGTTAGTTACCTGTCAGCTAACAGTGCTGGCTCCGGCAGTGTCACATGATGCTGATCAGCAGATTGCAACACATTTCACACATAAACTAACCTGCACACACGTAAACTGAGGTAGACGTATTTTGAGAAGAAGTTCATCAGGCAGGTCATTCAGGGCCGAGGTGCCCCAAAGGAAAAGTTCAGAACTGTTTCAGGAGGCGGCTGGCAGAGTTTTTAATGTTTGTTAGTGTTACTGTTGATGCTGTGTGTCCTCACCATTTATTCATAGAAGTATGATGTATAAGATTATAAATAAAATGAAAAAAGTCCACCGTGGGCTGGTGGTGGTCTAACAGTGGGTTTTGTCTTTCAGACGGAGAACCTTCTGACACTGTGCTGACAGGTACAGACTGAGATCTGTGTATAGTTTAGTTAGTTATAGTAACACCGGTAGAACTAGAACAGTTCTGCTTCTCAGTAGTACTGTTGTGTTTGTGTGAGTTTGATGTTAAACATACCTGACAACAGGTAAGAAGGAAGTCGTGTTCAAGAAAATATTGTCCCCGTCACATGTTTGGGTCCTTGGGCATGATAGTCCAACATTATGTACCAGGATTGTCTCAAGAGCTCAGTCTGCTTCATATTGAATAGTTAAAACTTCATGTGGTCTTAACACGTCAAAACGTTTCCTCCATCCTGGTCCTGAACTGGTCCTGGACCTAGCAAAGTCCTCCAGCTCTCTCTGGGGGATCGTCCCAAGAATCTCCATCTAAATATTATAGTCTATAGGGTTTGCTTCCCATCATGACACCAGGAGCTGGCTTCACCTAGAGCCTGAAGGCTTCTCCTGGACGGCCGACAGCCCACCACCCACGACACAGTCATCACCTGTTTTTTTCCCCCTGCTAATCTACTGTTTCTCACTCACACATTTCACACAGTACGGAAGGTGGCAGCAATCCACCTTTAAGTTGGATGCCAGCTGCCCCGCCTATACCTGCCAATTAGGGAGAAGAAGAAGAAGTAGTCGTAGCAGCAGCAAAGACGTTCAAGACCATAGAAACAATATGGATAACACTGGAAAAAAACAGAAAGAAAAGGGTGGGGCGAGGGAAAAACAAATGCGACATTTAGAGAGTGAAGCCGCTAAAACAGCCAGCAGAAGGCACCACTGAAGCACAAGTTCAGTTTAGTATTAGCAGAATTTAATTGAGTGAAGAAGTGAGCCAGACAGCTGTGCAACCTCAACATGATGTTTACTAGGAAATGTTATTCAGGTTGCTACATTTTTATCTAGGGGGGACTGCAGTGTGATGATACCTTCATTTCTATGTGACTATTCAAGTTAAACTAGAATACTATGCTCATAACACAACATCTAGTCAACATCAATGCTATTGCTATAATTTGGATGGTATAGTATCATGAGCCACAATTAAAGTATTGTGACACTCATGCCAGGCGTTGTTGTTGAGTTTCCGCATGCCGATTGCTTTGGGCCGGGCCTACTCAAAGTCCAGGGCCGTTTTTAAGTCCCAGTCTTTCCATGCTAGAAACTGTGTGTAAGGTTCCGTTTAAGAAGTTTAACATTTGGACCTGGACATCGCGCTGGTTCCTTGTGGCCCAGAGGCTGGATGTATGTAAGGATGTAAGGTTCAGGTGTGCTGCCAGTTTGTTGCCAATTAAAGACATTCATCATGAAGTCGCTTACTTTTACACAGGAACCATCACGGCCTGAAGTAAGTGATACTGCTGGTCTGTCACAGCCTCCGTCTAATCAAACATTATAAAGGTAGTTTCAGGTGCATTTAGAGGTTACAGTAAGAACCTTAAAGCAGAATGAGACCTTCAGTTTTTGACTTTCTGTGGCATCAATCAGAACTCGGTCTTCACCTGTAATCTGTATCTGATCATATTTCACCTTATTGTCCATCTCACTGATCATCTTTTCTTTGTCATTTGTCTAAAATCTTTTGCTGTCCATCAGTCACCACAGGAGTGCCCCCTGTCACCAAACAAGCCCCCTCCCCTGTCAATCATCAGCCTCCTCTGATACGAATCCAAGCCCCACCACCTGGAACCACCCAGCCCCACCTGTCACCTGCACCAGGACATGCACCTGGACCAGCACCTGTGCCAGCTTCTGTCCAAATCAAAGCTACAATCCCAGCTCCTGTACCTGTCCAACACCCGGACCCAGCTCCTGTACCTGTCCAATCCCCGGCCCCAGCTCCTTTACCTGTCCAACCCCTAGCCCCAGCCCCAGCTCCTGTACCTGCCAAACCCCCAGCCCCAGCTCCTGTACCTGCCAAACCCCCAGCCCCAGCCCCAGCTCCTGTACCTGCCAAACCCCCAGCCCAAGCTCCTGTACCTGCCAAACCCCCGGCCCCAGCTCCTGTACCTGCCCAACCTCCAGCCCCAGCTCCTGTACCTGTACAAGCCCCAGCCCCTGTACCTGTACAAGCCCCAGCCCCTGTACCTGTACAAGCCCCGGCCCCAGCTGCAACTCCTGCCGCAGCGGTATCCAAAGCCCAACCCTCCACCCCTATAGCTGCCCCACCCCCTACTCCTGTACTCCAGTCACAGCCGCCTCCTGCACCTGCTCCAACACCTGCCATGACACCTACCCCTGCACCCTCACCTGCACCCTCACCTGCCCCTCCCCCACATACTCCAGGTGTGTACAGCACACGATTGATGTGTGTGTAAACCAATCTGACATTACAACCCATAGAACCAGTAGATCCAGAAGAATCAGTAGATCGAGAAGAACCAGTAGATCCAGTAGAATCAGTCGAACCATTAGATCAAGTAGATCCAGAAGTAGGGATACACCGATGCATGGGCTGAACATCGGCATTCGCCTCCATAACTGCCATCTGCCATTGGCAAATAAAGATGATATTCAGCGATGGCAGTGGCCGATGATTTTATGTTGATTTACATAAAAGCTGTGCTGAGAAGAAACCTTTCTTTTTTCCTGTTTTTTGGAGGCTCCGAAACCTCACTGCACACGACTTCAAACTCCACGCTTCTGGGACGCTTCAAGAAAGTTCCACGTTATGCAGTTTGCAATACATGTAACAAAGAAAAAACATCGGCATCGGCCATTGGCCAAGTTGTTATTTTAAACATCGGTATCGGCCCACAATTTCACAATCGGTGCATCCCTATCCAAAAGAAACAGTAGATCCAGTAGAAACAGTAGAACCAGTAGATCCAGAAGAAACAGTAGATCCAGTAGACACAGTAGATCCAGTAGATCCAGTAGAAACAGTAGATCCAGCAGAAACAGTAGATCCAGTAGATCCAGTAGAAACAGTAGAACCAGTAGATCCAATAGCTGGTGCAGTCAGATCTGTTTGTGTTATTCATTGGTTCCTGTGTTCGTCTTTGTTACATCACGCTGATGTCATCACTTCCCACCTGTCCATGTTAGAGCCAGACAGACGCTCAGCGACACCTGGAGGGACGAGAAAAGGCAAGTTAGGGTCTCAGGTGTATTCAGGTGTATCTGATGATGCGTTCAGGTGATCCTCGTCAGCTCTTAAAGCGATGAGTTGATGGTTCATGATTTGACTTGGCCTGCTGGTTTAACTGGTCACTGTAGTCTGACCAATCATCTCTCTGACATGATGCAGAGGTCACATGGGAGGATCAGCAGAAGAAAACAGCCAATGGTATGGTACCACCTGTCAGCCACACCCACCCCTAGACATGTAGCCTCTCCCCATGTTAGTCACCTGAGTGTTGAGAGGAGGAAGTGCATTGGTTTGATTTCCTCTGTCTGCTGCTGTATTCACCTGTCTGTCCGTCCACCTGTCTGTCTCTCTGTCTGGCGTCCCTGTCTTCTGCTCTCTGTGATGCTCTCAAGTGTTTGTTAATTGTGGCGTTCATGTTCTTTTGTTTTCTTTCGGCATGCGTTGATGTGAAGGCGAGGTGTTACCACTGAGCAGAGAAGGTACAGTCACTTTCCCACAGTTCCTTTAGTGTCATCAGGCCACAGAGAGCAGCCAGGAGGTTTCATACGTTACCTGTGTTGTCATGACAGACCAATGAGCGTCCTCTGAGGAGCTCACTACTGAGATAGAGATGTGATTTAACACCAGGTGTGCGTGACCACCTGTGTACGAAATGACAAACATAGCAGCTGCTAAATAGGTTAGCATAGCTGCTGCTATCATGTTTGATGACTCTGTGATGTCATCAGTGATACTCTGCTGATGATGTCGTCTGTTGTCACGATGTGATGTCACATTTGTACATTAGCAGATTTGGATATGCTAAAACATTCAGTGACATCACTGTCCAAACCTGAGACCAAAACCATGACATCATCGATTTTGATAACTAAAACTATGACATCAGATTGTTGTACTCACCTCTCGTCTTCTGTCTCTGCAGGTGTGATGAAGGATCCATCAAAGGTGAACAGACTGAAATGCGTCATCGACCTATGACATGATACATACATCACTGATTATGCTGTATGTCTGCTCACCTGTTCACCTGTTCACCTGTCTGTGTTTCCAGATGAGGGACAGTCTGTCTTTTAAATCATCAGACAGTGATGTCAGTGATGTGTCGGCCATGTCCACCAGCATCCAATCCGTCCGTAGGATCAGGTGAGACCAGCAGCCAATCACAGACCAATCATCATCAGATTAAAGTTGTGATTGGACATGAACAAATATGTTCACACACAAGTCAAATCAAATCAAATCAGATTTTATTTGTACAGCCCAAAGTCACAAAGTCCATTTTCCTCTGAGGCTTTACAATCTGTACAGGGAGTGACACCCTCTGTCCTTAGACCCTCGGTTCCAGTGAGGAAAAACTTGCCCACAAAAACCTTTAACAGGGAAAAAAGGTGGAAGAAACCTCAGGAAGAGCCACAGAGGAGGGATCCCTCTCCCAGGACGGACAGACGTGCAATAGATGTCACGTGTACAGAACAAATCAACACAAACAAATTGTACAATTACAATGACTGATAAAATGACAATGAATTACAATGACTGATAAAATGACAATGAATTACAATGACTGATAAAATGACAATGAATTACAATGAATGATAAAATGACAATGAATTACAATGACTGATAAAATGACAATGAATTACAATGAATGATAAAATGACAATGAATCACAATGACTGATAAAATGACAATGAATTACAATGAATGATAAAATGACAATGAATTACAATGACTGATAAAATGACAATGAATCACAATGACTGATAAAATGACAATGAATTACAATGACTGATAAAATGACAATGAATTACAATGAATGATAAAATGACAATGAATTACAATGACTGATAAAATGACAATGAATTACAATGACTGATAAAATGACAATGAATAGGAGGGATATAGGAGGGAGAAGATAGGGTAGTAATAATGACAGTAGTAATAATATATGTCGTAGAGTGGTCGTAGAGAAGCGTGTAAGACTGCAGCTCTGCTTCCTGGTCTCAGCTCTGGGTTGTCGACATGGTTTTGGTCAGCTAATAAACTTGGCCATGTTTCTAGATATGAGAGCTGCTCCATCCAAAGTGGGATGGATGCCGTCTCTCCTAATCAGACCAGGTTTTCCCCAGAAAGGTGTCCAATTGTCTATGAAGCCCACATTGTTTGTGTCATTCATATTTATACCATCAACATATGCATGATAACATATCATCATCTGGCTCCTCCCACTGTGGTTCTGTGTTTTTAGCATGTTCACATTTGCATGTTTGTTATGTGTGTTAGCATGATCTGGTTACTCTTCATCACTCTGTTTCCTGCTGCATGCTGCTGTTCCTGCCTCTCATTGGCTGAAACAGTCAGGCAGAGTCTCTGCAGGGCCAATCAGGGGAGCTGGGGTCAGGGTCAGAGGGCACACAGGAAATAGTGGGCATGGCAAATGACCACGCCACGCCTCAAAAGAGCGACTCGATGGACGAGGGAGAGGAGGAGGAGCCTGAGCCCGCAAAGTAAGCCGCCAATCAACAGAGTGCTCCAGACCATTCACCATAGCAACAATAGTGACCTCACCCTCTCCCTCCATGTGGCCCCCACATCCCCCGTCAGGTGTTTTGACAGGTGTGGTTGTTCCTCTCTCCTCCTGCAGGGCGGCGTCAGCGCCTGGAGCTCCTCTCACGAAGTCATCAAGCGTCGGTGGAGAGATCTGCTCACTAAGCAGGAACGACGACGACGATGACGACAAAAAGCGACGTTCAAGCTTCGGAGCAAAGATGATGGGAATGGTCGGACTCGGGAAGAAGAGTCAGAGCGCCTCCCAGCTCAACCCTGAGGGTCAGTCCCAGTTTGACCAGTATGTAACATCGATTGACGTCAGATATTCAACTCTTATTCTCTCTGTCTCTCTCCATCCATCCATCCTCCAGAGGAGGAGAAGAAGAAAAAGGTGGTGAGACTTCCTGTCCAGAGGAGTGTAGAAACGGGATTGGCCGTTGAGTTTAAATCTCGTTTCACCCGACAACAGAGTCGTGACCCGGATGCCGAGGATCCGAAACCTGGAGCGTATGAATGACTTCCTGTTCCTACTCCTACTTAATCTGTGACTCCTCTTCTTAATCTGTGACTCCTCTTTAATCTGTGACTCCTCTTTTTAATCTGTCACTCCTCTTCTTTAATCTGTGACTCCTCTTTTTAATCTGTGACTCCTCTTTAATCTGTGACTCCTCTTCTTAATCTGTCACTCCTCTTCTTAATCTGTGACTCCTCTTCTTAATCTGTCACTCCTCTTTTTAATCTGTCACTCCTCTTTTTAATCTGACTCCTCTTTAATCTGACTCCTCTTTAATCTGTTACTTCTCTTTTTAATCTGTGACTCCTCTCTTTAATCTGTCACTCCTCTTCTTAATCTGTGACTCCTCTTTTTAATCTGTCACTCCTCTTTTTAATCTGTCACTCCTCTTTTTAATCTGACTCCTCTTTAATCTGACTCCTCTTTAATCTGTTACTTCTCTTTTTAATCTGTGACTCCTCTCTTTAATCTGTCACTCCTCTTTTTAATCTGTCACTCCTCTCTTTAATCTGTCACTCCTCTTTTTAATCTGTCACTCCTCTCTTTAATCTGTCACTCCTCTCTTTAATCTGTCACTCCTCTCTTTAATCTGTCACTCCTCTTTTTAATCTGTCACTCCTCTCTTTAATCTGTCACTCCTCTTTTTAATCTGTCACTCCTCTCTTTAATCTGTCACTCCTCTCTTTAATCTGTCACTCCTCTCTTTAATCTGTCACTCCTCTCTTTAATCTGTCATTCCTCTTTATTCTGTCATTCCTCTTTTTAATCCGTCATTCCTCTTTTTAATCTGTGACTCCTCTTTTTAAACTGTCACTTCTCTTTAATCTGTGACTCCTCTTTTTAATCTGACTCCTCTTTTTAATCTGTCATTCCTCTTTTTAATCTGTGACTCCTCTTTTTAATCTGTCACTCCTCTTTAATCTGTGACTCCTCTTTTTAATCTGTGACTCCTCTTTTTAATCTGTCATTCCCCTTTTTAGTCTGTGACTCTTCTTTTTAATCTGTGACTCCTCTTTTTAATCTGATTCCTCTTTTTAAACTGCCACTTCTCTTTAATCTGTCATTCCTCTTTTTAATCTGTGACTCCTCTTTTTAATCTGTCATTCCTCTTTTCAATATGTGACTCTTCTTTTTAATCTGTGACTCTTCTTTTTAATCTGTGACTCTTCTTTTTAATCTGTGACTCCTCTTTTTAATCTGTCACTCCTCTTTAATCTCTTCAGTTTGATATTTCCTGGAGTGAAATTGGCTTCAGACAAACAGTTCACAGGATTCCTTGAGGGATTAGGCCCCGCCCAGCTGGCTGGACGCCAGACCCTTGCCACGCCCCCTATGGGTAATGACTAATCAAAAAAGGACATACACTTTTTTATATAGTTTACAATATTGTTTTTTATACACATGTATATATTTAGGCAGGTGTGAAATGAACATCAATGAACAAAATGCAGTGAATGAATAGAAGAAAAATCTAAATCAGATCTATGTTTGGTGTGACCACTCTTCAAACAGCATCAGTTCTTCAGATCCTTCTGTCTCTTCATGTAATCCAGACAAAATCCATGATGTTGAGTTCAGGCCTGTGGGGATCATACCATCACTCCCATATTTTGTTCTTTACACTAAAGATATATATATATATACATATATATACTGGCATTTTGTTGATTTTTACATTTCAAATGTTTTTCATTTGTACATATTGTTTTCCTCCTTCATGTTGTTTTATTTATTCATTTTTATTCTTACTCTATTATTGTGCTTTTACTTTGAACCATCACTCCCATATTTTGTTCTTTACACTAAGATATATATATAAAGATATATATATATATATAATATTTATATATTATATATATATATATTATGTGTGTGTGTGTGTT
>NC_040023.1:11296151-11303651 GCF_000972845.2 Larimichthys crocea
GTGTGTGTGTGTGTGTGTGGACGCCAGACATATATATTTACATGAGTGTAGAAGAAAAACAGCTGAGACACTGATCTGTTTATATTTTTAATGTATTGATACGCAGAATGTCATGACACAATAAAATACTGTGACATCACTGTGACATCATGTAACACAAGCTCTGGTTGGCTGTTTGGTCGTCAGGTGACATCCAGATTGGGATGGTGTACAGAAAGGAGCGCCTGGACGTGGAGGTGATCCGAGCCCGAGGGCTTGTGGGAAAACAAGGCAACAAGAATACTCCAGGTATACTCCACAAAGTACGTAGTAGTACAAACATGATGTTTATATATTGTGTGTATTACTATATATATTTGTGTGTGTGTGTGTGTGTGTGTGTGTGTGTGTGTGTGTGTAGCTCCGTACGTGAAGGTGTATCTGATGGATAATGGGAAGTGTGTGTTAAAGCGAAGAACTCGTCTGGCGAGAAAAACACTCGACCCTCTTTATCAGCAGCAGCTGCAGTTTGAAGAAAATCCAGAAGGAAAAGTTCTGCAGGTACACAAGTTCATATTCATACAAACAGAACCAGTTCAGACTTAGCTGGTTCTAACTTCTGTAACGTCAGTGGTCAAACAGACAAACATGTTTCTGTCTCTGCAGATCATCGTGTGGGGTGACTACGGTCGAATGGATCACAAATCCTTCATGGGCGCTGCTCAGATCCTATTGGACGATCTGGACCTGTCCAACATGGTGATTGGTTGGTTTAAACTGTTTCCAGCCACCTCGTTGGTGGACCCTGCTTTGGCCCCACTGACCAATAAGGAGACAGAGGGCAGCAAGTCGTAGCATAAGAGGGGCAGGATCTACAGTATCGCCATAGTAACAGGCCAGGAGGAGACAGGAGGGGACATGCTGTTGCTAGGCAGAGCCTAAATAAAAGTCCCATGATCCTCCTCTGCTGCTGCATGCTGCATGATGACATCATAACGATGACATAACAGCGCTAAAATGTTGTCACCAAGAGGAAGTGGGAGGCTCCGCCCCATGGCGCTCAGACAGGAAATGACTCTCCCAGTGAGGGTGGGGCAGTGCAGCAAAGGATGCTGGGAAAAGAAAGGAGAGGAGAGGCCTCCAGCTACAAGGGTCGGCCAATCAGAGCAGCTCCTCGGGAGTCATGTGACTGTTAGAGGCATGTCCACAAAAAAAACATAGACTCTGATAGTTTCCATGGCGACAGGGAACATGGAAGTCTGGTTCTTTATGTTTTTGCATGGAACTTTAAAACATAAGAAACATCAACTGTGAAAAAGTTAAAGAACATGAGAACATGAAAAATAAAAAAATTCTCGACTCAGCGGTTCTCTGAAAATCTGTTTAAATGACTTGACAACCACAGTTCTGTAACGTTCTACGGGTATCACTGAAAGGTTCTGGTTCTCTAAGGTTCTACGGGTATCACTGAAAGATTCTGGTTCTCTAAGGTTCTACGGGTATCACTGAAAGATTCTGGTTCTCTAACGTTCTACGGGTATCACTGAAAGATTTTGGTTCTCTAACGTTCTACGGGTATCACTGAAAGATTCTGGTTCTCTAAGGTTCTACGGGTATCACTGAAAGATTCTGGTTCTCTAAGGTTCTACGGGTATCACTGAAAGATTCTGGTTCTCTAACGTTCTACGGGTATCACTGAAAGATTCTGGTTCTCTAACGTTCTACGGGTATCACTGAAAGATTCTGGTTCTCTAACGTTCTACGGGTATCACTGAAAGATTCTGGTTCTCTAACGTTCTACGGGTATCACTGAAAGATTCTGATTCTCTAAGGTTCTACGGGTATCACTGAAAGATTCTGATTCTCTAAGGTTCTACGGGTATCACTGAAAGATTCTGGTTCTCTAACGTTCTACGGGTATCACTGAAAGATTCTGGTTCTCTAACGTTCTACGGGTATCACTGAAAGGTTCTGGTTCTCTAAGGTTCTACGGGTATCACTGAAAGATTCTGGTTCTCTAAGGTTCTACGGGTATCACTGAAAGATTCTGGTTCTCTAAGGTTCTACGGGTATCACTGAAAGATTCTGGTTCTCTAACGTTCTACGGGTATCACTGAAAGATTCTGGTTCTCTAACGTTCTACGGGTATCACTGAAAGATTTTGGTTCTCTAACGTTCTACGGGTATCACTGAAAGATTCTGGTTCTCTAAGGTTCTACGGGTATCACTGAAAGATTCTGATTCTCTAAGGTTCTACGGGTATCACTGAAAGATTCTGGTTCTCTAACGTTCTACGGGTATCACTGAAAGATTCTGGTTCTCTAACGTTCTACGGGTATCACTGAAAGATTCTGGTTCTCTAACGTTCTACGGGTATCACTGAAAGATTCTGGTTCTCTAACGTTCTACGGGTATCACTGAAAGATTCTGATTCTCTAAGGTTCTGCGGGTATCACTGAAAGATTCTGATTCTCTAAGGTTCTACGAGTATCACAGAAAGGTTCTGGTTCTATGAAGGTTCTACGGGTATCACTGAAAGGTTCTGTAAAGAAACAGACTGTGATGGATGTTCGTGCATCCAGTTTAAACGGATAAATGTTCACCGTGAAACTAACGACAGGTTTGTGTTCAGAGGCTAACGTCGAACTGACCCTGTGTGTTCAGATGTAAGCAGTGCGTCAGTGTATTCAGTCGTGTTGACATTTACATTCTACATATTCTTCTATAAATATACAGAAACCTCTGGTCTTAATTCATTTAAATGAGTTTAGTCTGCGTGTGAAGGGCTCCTCCAATCAGACGGCTGTGTTCATGTCGGTCTGTCTGCGAGGAAAGACAGGTGTTCATACACACCGGCACTTAATCATATTTATATTAATAACTGTTTACAGCTAATTTTATTTTAACCTGTGACCTGCAGCTAAATGTTAATGAGATTCACTGTTAGCATTGGCAGCTAACACAGCTTTAGGCTGCAGAGCGTTGACCTCTGACCTTTACAGCACTGAGTCACACACCACAGAGACCGCTTAACTGTGATTTACAGAGTTTCCTGATGGACAGTGAAGTAAACTGCTGCCAGCTGTAGCTGCTGTTAGCTCATGTTAGCTCAGTTGTGTTAACTCAGCTGCGTAAATGTGTACAATCACATTACGACATGCCTCGCTGTTTTGTGGACAATAAGTTTGTTTCCACTGCTAGAATAGCTTCAGGAGTCTGGATTCTGAGCTGACGCGGGTCAGCGTAACTTCCTGCAGAGCAGACTCAGAGTCAGTAGCACAGACCCGGATTCAGATTCAGATCCATTGAGTAAATCCGTACAGAGCTGGAAACACCAAAATTCAAAAGACTCAGGAGAGCCGCAGATTGCTGGCTGATTCGGATGATTCGACTGGATCTTTTCCTCGTACAGTGAAACGAGAGATTCAGACTCGGCTGGATCGTCAAAAATACTTCCTCCAGTTAAATGTAAGCTAAATACAGCAATAAACACAATGACAGAAACTTAAAGAAAAAAGAACGACAGAACAGTTTTTTTCAGTTTGAATTTTTTATTTTTTTTCAACTTTGTGTTCGTGGCTCTCTGACACTCTTGTTGCAAACAAACCGCTCTTCGTCTTCAATAAACTTTGTTGGTGAACGAATGAAGAGGTTCGACCGTCCTCGATGAAGGAAGTCAAAGAAATGATTTTGAATAAATAAAAGATGCTTCAGAGTTTAAAGTTGTGTAAACGTGTTCTGTAAAAATGTTCTCTCTGGTTCTGCTGATTAAAATAACAGACAGACTGAAACACGAAGTTTTAATCTTTAGTGCAGTTTTACAGTTTTTTTACTTTTTTTACAGACTCAAAGAAAAACAGCAAACGACTCGAATCATGCAGGTCAGAAAAAACAGCTACAACAACAACAACAACAACAACAATAATATAATAATAAATATACACAGTCATACTCACACGAGGTAAGCTGAGATCTGAGTACCAAAAACAAACATCATGAATACAGACAGGTCCATTTGAATGGCTTCAGTTTGAGGACGAGGAAATCATGGACAAGTTCAACGTTTGTAATCCAGAACTTTGATCCAGATACTGAACCATGGGCCCACCTGAGCCTTCACTCTACCAGCTGAGACAGAACCACATTCTGGATCTCGGAGTCCTCCACGTTGACGACTTGTCTCATATTTTGTTTTGTCTGATCTAGAATGTTCTTTTGGACTCATCTGGACCTCCTCCCTGACTTCCCTTTTTTAATACTAGGATGGAACAGGAACCGGAACCATGTTCTGACAGCCGGTATGACGAGCATGATGACGGCCATGTGACCTGGAGAGGTAGTCCAGCTAGCTTTAGCATCAACCGCTAAGGTTTTACAAAAGTACAAAAATGACGTCATCCCGGTACCGGTACCGGGCCGGACTAATGCTGGATCTGGACTGTAGGAAGGTACCATTAAAATCTGTATGAAGATATTTTCTGAGGACTCAAGTCTGGACTGAGGTGTAGTTTTACAGTACAGCATCTCTGTTGGTCACATGACCCTTTTCATTCTTTAAATAGATTCAACAGGTGGGACCTTTTGAACGGATGTACCTGACCCGAGTCCAGCATGTCCACGGTGCAGATTCAGAACATCTCGAACCATCACTCGGTTCTGTCAGAACACAGTTTGGAGGAAGTCAGTGCTGATGAAGTCGTACCGAGCAAGTCGTCCACTCAGAGGGACGAGGGGACGGTTTAAACAGACGGACCGAACAAGAGGAACAGTTTTTATAGTCGTACCAACATCAGAACCCGATCAGTCTCTGATTGGTCCGTTCAACAATGACATCACTGAGAGCTAACCTTTCATCCAGCTAGCATGCTAAAACATGCTAACAGGTGTTAGAGTATCATTTAAGTCCAGTTGAAGCGTGTTGGCTAACGCGTTAGCACGTTGGCTAATGCGTTGGCCAGCGGGCTAACGCATTAGCCAACGTGTTGGCTAATGCATTAGCCAGCGGGCTAACTGTAGTCCAGTGTGGGGTGGTCGCGTGGCGTTTCGCTGTCTGAGGGTTTAGTGTTAACCAGCCAGTTAGCACGTTAGCTAACTGTCAGGATTGGTGTGAAACTGTTAACACGTTAGCTCAGCAGGTTAGCCTGTTAGCACGTTAGCTCAGCAGGTTAGCCTGTTAGCACGTTAGCTCGGCAGGTTAGCCTGTTAACACGTTAGCTCGGCAGGTTAGCCTGTTAGCAGAGCAGCAGCAGCTCGTCGTCGCTGCTCTCCGTCTTGCTCGTGGCCTCCAGGCAGGCGTCTGGGATCTGAGCCGTGTGGACCATCCCGCAGTGTTCGCACGGGCCGTCACGTCCTCCTCGACTGCTGTTTCCATGGTGATGACGGGAGGTGTGTCCTGTGATGGAAGAGGGGTGTGGCTCCAGCAACGGCTGTCGGACGTCGCTGACGGAGGAGGAGGAGTCCGAGTCAGAAACGGGGATGAGGAGCTCCACGTCTTCTTCTTCGTCTCTACTTCCCGGTCGCTCGGCAGCCTCGGCCCCGCCTCTTCCTGTCTCCAGCTGGCGAAGTGGACTGTGATTGGTCCAGGCCTGGTCCTGCTGGTTCTGGCTGGTTCTGGTCAGGTTTCTGGCAAGGCGGTGCAGGTTCTGGGCCAGTCGCTGCAGGGCAGAGGTGGGCGGAGGCTGAAGATCTGCAGTGTCGCCATGACACTCAGGGTCTGGACTGGAGGTCACCACGGCAACAGGGCTTGAGGTGGTAGGGGCCTCTCTGGCCCTGTCGCGGCCTCTTTCGCACCCGGGCGTCAGGCTCAGCGAGGCCGCCGATGTCGTCACGGATACCACCGCCTCCACAGCTGTGGGGGGCACAGTTTTCTGGGGCAGGGGGGCAACAGACCCACCCACCGCGCCCATGCCACGCTCCCGCCCACGCTCACCCTCTGCGTCCGTGTCATCCGAGTCCGGAGACAGCAAGTCTGAACCAGAACTCCCAGTGCTCCCAGTGCCAGCGCTGTCCTCCAAGTCAGCAGAGACCAGCGCCAAAGAACCCGACCGCCGGGAACGCGAGAAGGTGAAGAGACGGCGCCACAGGTTGCTATGACGACCGGAGGAGGGAAGTCTGAGGGAGGTGAAGCCGAGCTGAGAGCGGACAGCAAGACGGAGGTTCTCCAGGACGGACGCCTAAGGACACAAACAGAGACATCAGACCAATCAGACCAGAGGTGGAGAAATGGGCGGAGTCTATCAGGTGAGCAAGGACTGTACCTGACTCCCAGAGCACACTGGGAAGTCCTCCACTGGCGGGATCAGTCCCTGGGCGATCAGCTGACCATATGAGGGCGGGGCTTCCCTCCTCAGCAGCTCCGCCTCCACTCTGGACAGCTGAGTCTCAAACGACCTGTGATGACCAATCACACAGCGCGTAAGAAACCAATCACAACTCTGTGAGATCATACGATCGCGGCCGTGCTCACCTGCGCTCAAACATTCGCAGCGAGTAGAGTTTGCAGGTGCAGCCGAGGGCGATGACCAATAGGAGGCCGCAGATGAGGCTGCCGATGACAGCGGCGGTGATGACTCTGGTGGGAACGATGACGGGACAACTCTCCTCATCGCTGCCGTCGCCACAGTCGTCCTGAGCGTCACACACCCACGACTCAAACACACAGCGGTTATTCTGCAGGTCAGAGGTCAAAGGTTAGAGGTCACCGGTGAACCAGGACCAGAGACAGAACATGACACATCTCTGGTTCTGGTTCTGTCTCTACCATCAGTTGGGTTCTTGGTACCTTGCAGTGGAAGTTTCCAGGCTGGCAGAAGAAGCAGTTCTTCTCATCAGAACCGTTGGGGCAGCGGTTCTGGTAGTTGCAGCGGTCCGATCGAGGGTAACAGGCTCCGTTTCGGGAACAGGGAAACTCATCCTCCTGACAGGATGAACAGTTCAGCTCGTCCCGACCGTTGGGACAGTGCCAGTATCCGTCACAGCGCTGCTGTTCGGTGTAGCAGCCCCAGTTCCCCCCGCAGGGAACCTCCCATGGCAGGCAGAACCCGTCCACCTACAGAACACAGAAACCAGTTAAGCTAAACCTGTCCAATCAATAAACCAATAAACAACAGGTCCAATCAGTTCACACCTGGTAGGTGACATTGAAGCCTCTGGCGGCGTTGATTTTGTCAGCGTAGAAATGAACTCGGAGCTGGCCGGACGATGAAACCACAGCAACAGGCGCTCTGGAGTCAAAGGCCGTCAGAACCCGGAGGAGACGGCGAGGGTTCTCCTCAAGTCCATCATACACCTTCACGTAGTCGCCGTAACCCGTCCCGTCAAGTTTAAAGTCTGTAAACCTCAGGATGACCTGCAGGAAGAGGAAGGACACAGAGGAAGGACACAGAGGAAGGACACAGAAGAAGGACACAGAGGAAAGACGGAGAGGAAGGACACAGAGGAAGGACACAGAGGAAGGACACAGAGGAAGGACGCAGAGGAAGACAGAAGTTAGCTGCACATCACTGGAAGTTCAGGTTCAGG